>NC_139699.1:43552141-43774641 GCF_964188405.1 Protomyctophum parallelum | reverse complement strand
GCCTCACCCCATTGTTCTATTTCGTTCGTCTACTTCGTTTGTCACCAGCAGACTTTAAAGAGATGTCTCCCATCATTCTCAACCTCTTATTCCGTCACTAACAGACTCTTCATCCATGTTTCCTTCTCCCCCTCGCTCCGTCCGTCGCCAGTAGACTTGTCCTGACGTCCTCCTTTCTGTACCTTCAAACAAACACATTAGATGTCATTTCACTGACAAGCACACATTTCTGTGCATTCAGTGTACGTCTGTGTACATGTATCTGTGTTTGCCCATGTGTGTGTGTGCCAGTGTTGATTTCGTCAACTAAAACTAAGACGAAAAATGTTCGTCAACTACCTTTTTCACTGATGAAAACTAAATGGAAACTAAACAATAACTCAGCCATGATGACTAAAACTAAGACTACATATATTGACAATTTCGTCAAATTTTTAGACTGGCAAGGGACTAGTGGACAAGAGATCCAGTCATTTTACACTTGGTTGAATGCTGAAAATAGCAGATCTACAAGCTCACGTGTCGCAGCGTGATGCGTTGTGAGCTTGTAGGTCGGCTATTTTCAGCAAGTATAAAATCAGCCATTACGACGGCGTCAAAATACATTTTAGTCGACTAAATCACCTGTAGATTTAGTCGACTAAAATCTTATGATATTTCGTCGACTAAATCTAGACTAAACACTAAAACATTCCAGGTGACTAAAATGTGACTAAAACAAAATGAAAACTATTCAAGAGACTAGAAAATTGCTGCAAAAACAACACTGGTGTGCGCGCGCCTGTGCGTGCCCGTGTGACCCGCGTGCATGCATGTGTGCCAAGGGGGCCAGTGAGGCGCTACAAACGTTGAAGCACTGGGCCCTAGTGGTAAGAGGAAGGACTGCAGGCGGACCCATGGATTCATGGGGAGGAAACCCTGTGCAGCTGGGCTTTAACATTGAGCGCTCGGTTGCACTTTCCGCATTTGAGCACCAAGATTTGGTGCCCAAATGCTGAATCGGCGAAAAAAGGCGGAAGTAGACGGTCCTTCCGGGTGCTTCAAACCGCCACTGAGCAACTTCCACTGACATGAATAGCGCGGGGGGGGGGGGGGGGGGGGCAGATCAGTCTCTATCCTATTAATACTCTATGGTGTGTGCGTGTGTGTGTGCGTTAGGATCTGTGAGGTGCAGTCCGTAGACGGGACCACCATCACCTGCTTCATGGTTCGGGAGTGTGAGGGGTCCAGTCGGATGGGGTCGCGACCCCGTCGCTACCCTGTTCACGGGCCACGGTAACGGCAGCATCCAGATGTGGGACCTGACCACCGCCATGGACACAGCCAACAAGACAGAGGAGAAGAAGACCGCAGGTAAGGAGGGAGGGAGGGAGGCAGGCAGGGAGGGAGGGAGGGAGGGAGGGAGGGAGGGAGGGAGGGAGGGAGGGAGGGAGGCAGGCAGGGAGGGAGGGAGGAGGGAGGAGGGAGGGAGGGAGGGAGGGAGGGAGGCAGGCAGGGAGGGAGGGAGGAGGAGGGAGGGAGGGAGGGAGGGAGGGAGGGAGGCAGGCAGGGAGGGAGGGAGGGAGGGAGGGAGGGAGGGAGGGGAGGGAGGGAGGCAGGCAGGCAGGGAGGGAGGGAGGGAGGGAGGGAGGGAGGGAGGGAGGGAGGCAGGCAGGGAGGGAGGGAGGGAGGGAGGCAGGCAGGGAGGGAGGGAGGGAGGGAGGGAGGGAGGGAGGGAGGGAGGAGGGAGGGAGGGAGGAAGGGAGGAGGGAGGGAGGGAGGGTGATAATAGACCTACCATATACAGAGAGACAGGTCACCTACAGTAACATTCTTTTATAATGATAAAGGATTATGTTACATCACATCCTATATAGCTCTCAAATCAAACGTTTTTAATGTTAAACAACGGTTCTTCTTGCATGCATTTGGTTGCTTTTTGTGTCTTGGGAGGTTGAAAAACAATATGTGGACGTTGATTTTTCATCTTGGTCATCTATCTAGCATAGTTTTGCACTGGGAAAGAATACTGCTGATACCCGTGTTGCTTGAACCTCAGAGACAATGCAGACTCAACCACGCCTCCAAATACCCATAGCCTATGTGTGTCTAAAATATGTTTTGGTTCTCAATAATATTCCATATTACACCAGAGAGTAACTGCCACAATTTATACGAGAAACACATTTAAAAGCTGTTGTTGTTTTCTTTTGTTGCTGTTTGATTGACAGATGTGGGCGGGCCTACAGAGGAGGAGCTCCTGCAGCTATTGGACCAGTGTGACCTGAGCACCTCCCGCTGTGCCACGCCCAACATTAGCCCCCCGCCCCCTCGGTGTTACATCAGACGCGGCTACGAGAGTCCTGCTCCAGGTGTGATAGAGAGAAGACAGCGTTACAGTCTTATATGCACACTTTATCCTCTTTATTTTTTCATTACGGTCTTATAACATTTAGTGATAAAACAGGATGAAGTGTGTACTGTGTATATCTATAGCTGCTCTTGGAAGGAGGTACACCATACATACATACACGCACACCATCTTTAGGCAAAGGAATTACTTTATTATAGGACAACGTGAGACTAGCCTTGTAAACCCAGACGTTTTTATTTCCAGGGAGAAGAAAAAAAAGTCTGGGACCGACCGAGTCCACTTCGATTCGGCATGCATACAGTAGCGCAAACGTCGATCACTCTCTGCTGATTTCTGATTGTCTGCACCTTTGTTAAATTGACGCACCCACGCACACCCGTACACACACACTCCTCTCTCTCTCTGTCGGTCTAATTAATTAGTCTAATGTCGTGCAGCTGCGTCTAGATTCTCCCGGCGGATCCTGCCGGGAGCTGCCTATGCCATAGAAAGCATAGGTGGACCCCCAGGCTAGTATGAGACTGACCTGATGAAGATTCTGTGAGATCGAAACATTGTCCTATAATGAAATAATTCCTTTGCCTTTCCTTTGATGGTGTGCGGGCCTACCTCCTTCCATGATTGCCTTATTGGCCCTGCACCCACTGTCGATGTGCGTGTAAATAGGTACAAGACATCGAAAGCCCTGCGTAGTGCACTTATTATTATTACTTGTCATACCAACAATAATATAAATAACCTTTTTAAAACAGTTACAAAGTGCTTTAGACACACAGTGGAATAAAACAGGCAATTATAGCATTCATTAAAAAAAGGTTCATGAGCAAAGATATAGTAGAAATTAGAAATGCAACGCTCACAGAAACAATTCAAATAAGTAAAACATGAAATAATTTTACTCATAAAATACATTATGCATGACTCTACTCGTACTCTCTCTCCACACACTTCCAGTCTTACGGTAGCTCCTGTCTGTCTGTCCATCATCCTATAGTCTCCAGTTACAGAACCCGGAAAGCATTTCAGAGACCCAGGCCACCTACGGAGCTGTGCGGCCCTACAGAGAGAGCCCTCTGCTGGCCCGTGCACGGCGCACTGAGTCCTTCCACAGCTACAGGTCAAACATTCATCCATCCATCCATCCATCCATCACTTGTAGCTCTAGATTTCAAATATTTAATGTTTCTTTGTAAAGAAATGCCGTACTTCATCGTACAACAACTATGTAGCAAAAATAGCTAATCTACAAGCTCGCAATGCGATGCATTTTGAGCTTTGCTATTTAGGATTTATTTAAGTGTGTTTGACTGTAGGGTTGTATAAATATTGAACCAATGAAAAGTATTAAATAATTTGCAAGAAATGTTTTCCATTTCCTGAAAAGTAATGTTTTTTTTGGACAACGTTTTGGAGATTTCCAACGATACATTGTGTTTGTGTCTCCTCCTCCTCATCTAACGGTCCGTCTGGCTCGTCCGTCTACAGAGATTTCCAGAACTTCAGTCTGGGTCGAGGTGTGTTGGAGAGTCCAGGCCAGACCTCCACCCAGGCACCCTGTGTGGCTCCTGAAGCCCGTCGCTCGCTGTGTGATTTTGGGCCCGAAGACAGCGAAAGGAGAGCCTCCGCCATGGATTTCTGGGCTTGCAGATCAGCCGGCGCTATCTCCAACGCTAACGCGGCCGCCACCACCGCCGCCACGAGCGTTGCCAAGGCAGAGGGCATCGTAGAATCGCCGCGGCAACCTCCCGACAGCCCAGGGGCGGGCGGGGGCGACGTGAGACGAAAGGTCCAATCGCAGCCAGAGGAGGGAGAGGGGGCGGGGCCTGGCGGCGAGGCGGCGAAGGCAGAGGGAGGGGCCAGGAAGAAAGGAGTGTTGGAAGGAGGTCTGTTTCTGGGGAGGAAGAGAGCTCCACCCGTCCCACACCTCTCCTCCCTGGGCTCTGAGGCGGGGGCGGGCAGCGACTCCTCTGCCAACGCCTCCCCCTCCCCCACAAAACTCTCCACCTCCACCTCCCCCCGACACAGGAAGCTGGCCCCCGAGCTGTCCAATCAGGACAGCAGTCTGTGAATGACGGATTGGAGTGCACCGAGGGGGTTTGAGTTCTCAAATTGGATTGGCCGATTGGAATTACCTTTGTGCGCCAATCGCCCAGGTTTCCCAGGAGGTTTCTGTTCCAGTTCAGTGATTGGCTCAGCAGCAGCAGATTTGCACCGGAAACATTTAAATGACACCTTTACGTGTGTTTCCTGTTCAAATGTGCTGCAGAGCCAAGGATCCCACCTTCTGGAAACGTGGGAATCTAGTTATTATGCACAGAGCCTATTAGGAAAGCTTTCTCCACATTTCATCTGATTTGTTAGCCTCACAGTGAGGACAGCATGTGGAATTGTGGATGTGTGGATAAACACACCCTTAATCCCTTAATAACAATACAGAGGATTTCACTCAATGAAAACAAACCAAATGTGAGGAGAGTGAAATGAGTAAGGACTGCAGATGCACTTTGAAATGAACTGAAGGTAGTGTTACGGTTAACTTCCATAGCTTCTTCCCTCCACATCCTGACGGTATAAGTCATGGTTCTGACTGTGTACAACCAGAGAAGTAGCAGGTCCCAATGCACCCGGACAGCACTTTCACCAACCCCAACAGCCCCTCTGAAAATAGGAGTAGCATTTAGATTTTCTTGTATCCTCCCCCCCCCCCCCACATCTAGAACTATGGCAGCTATTTTTTGTTTAATTTTATTTTTGTTGTTGTGTTTGTACATCGCTAGTATAGGGGGAAATGGAGCTTGTTGAAGAGTCACAATGCTGATAACAGACATTCAGTCACTCAGCTTTAGGTGCACATCCTGAATCTACTTTGGAGAGATGGTTGTCAAACTGTAGAAAACACGAATTAAGATACAGAACAGAAATCCATGTGTGGTTACTGACTGAAGACACCTGAACACCTGACATATCAGATCTTTACTCTGAAGTGCTTTTACGAAGCATCTAAAGAATTCCTAAACCTAAAATGAATTATCAAAATGCAGCCTGCCTTACTGACAGGACAACTTGTCGGGCCGGACACTGTTATCCATAGATTATACTGTACTTAACTTGGACAAAAGGTCTTTGTGGCTTTTTTTTATTATTATTATTATTTTTATCTATCAGAGAAATCAAAGGCCACATCTTCATATCTAGACACTAGACAGACATTGGACCAGATCAGATCTGTCAAAACATGCTTTGTGTGCCTGTAAATTGCATTTTACTTTGTCATTCTCATTTCTCTGTGATGATGTTTCTGTTGGAAATGATCTAATGGACCTACAACACTTAACTCACTCCCACCACTTTATTCCTGTAGTCACTTTAATTAAAGCTGTCACAGTGCCTTATTCAGTTATAAAGGACTTTGACCGAAGGCTTGTGAAGACAGATTTAATAATTATAGCGCTAGATGCTAGATTCTATTCACTCCTGGACCTACAGCACAATTCTGACATTAGATTTGTACTGCTAGATCAAAACTCATTCAGAACCGCATGGATGAGAGTACGAGACACTTATAATTTACACATTTAAACGTCTTGTTTTGACAAAAGTAACACCTGATTGAGCCAAATGGTTATTAATATAGGACTTTAAGGCTTTGGGTATTATAACTATAGCATATATAATTTTTGTTAATGGGGAAAAAGCAAGATTAAGATTGAGGTGAAGTTCCAGACTGCAGTAGCTTAGACTTTAGTCAGCACGATGACAGCAACTCCGATGGGCCAATTAACCGGCCTAGGAGTTGAACCTATTGCGTTACTGTGTGTAAGCCTAAAGGCCTATTCATAGTCTGGATTTTCGGTGGTGAGGTGACCACCGAACTACAACATGACGTCGCGTCACGAGCCGCGGTGAAGAGCAAGCCACCGCCACCGCTCCAGCCCTTCTCTCTGTTTTTACTAGCCTCGATACCCAGGCTTTCATTTCGTCTGCGCGAAAGATGAAAGCCTGGAAAAAGCCGTGGGCTGAACCAGTCTAAAAGTGGGAGTCAACCCTTCCGGGTGGGCGTCGCTCTAAATGATGTGACGTAGCGCTGCACTAGGGGGGAGAGGAGGGGCCGGGGGTGACGGACAGATCGATGAGATCCAATCAGGGTGCGCGCATTTCTGAGGCGCGACCCGCCCCTCTAGACCAGAAATGTCTCTGCTTAGGTCAGGCTAGTTTTTACTCACCACCGCTCAACGTTATTTCAGCTCCGGTGGTCAGCTCACCACCGAAAGTCCAGACTATGAATGAGCCTAAAAGCTCCATCACATATTCACGAGGCTACAATATGGCAACTAGAATGAGGAACCCAGGGCGACACAATATTTAACAATTATTTCCTTCCTCGTTACAGATGTTTTGAGCAATAACCATGACTGTAGCGTGCTGCTGATGATGTTAACGAAAGAAAACAAGTTAAATAGTGATGTTTTCCAGGAATATTGAATCAGGAGGAATCAACTAATTACAATCTTTAAAATAGATTCTAGCTAGTTGATTATCATTTCATAAGGTGGCCCACGCGGCCATTCGCTGTACAAACATGTAAATCTTAATATGCAAATTGACGACATGGAAATTAGACTTACTTAAAACAATATTCTAATATAGATGGATGCATTAATGTGTTTAAAGCTATGTTGATACGCTGTTGTCCATTATGTCTTGTTGATAATCATAATAGCCTAAATAGATATTGATATTAACATGCTATTGGACCTAATTGCATTTGCACTCGCACTATGAAGACTGAAGTTATGAAGTAACTTAGCTTTTATTTTGAGTAATATAATGTGTCTTTGGACAGTTTACTGTCTGTCCATCTGTTTGTCCTTAAATGTCTCTCGGCTTTTCTCTGGCTGTGTTTACAGTATATATTGCAGCCGGAAACTAGCTAACTGAAAGGAATTCACATCTCTATTTAAGTAAACCACCCTGTAACTGTTTTTTAGACGAGTTAATGTTAGGAATATTTTGCATTAATCTGTAACCGTATACAATGTATATTGTTGACTGATGTACAGTCCAATTCTGTTCGTCTGTACCAGGCTGACTATAGGTACCTTTCAAAGCCTTTCATGTGAAAAGTACCTCTGGAAGCCACTCTGATGGGTGTGGTTTAGTCTTAAGGGGTGTGTTTTTTTCACCCACTGAGTAATACAATAAACGGACAGTAGGTGGCAGTAGGACAGAGGCCAGAGCAACTATACATTCCAGCTTGCAAATTTAACCAAGTAATTTGCTGCTGTCAAAGCTGTGAAACATGTAACAATATACCCAGCATTACTCAACCTTTTAATTTCAATTTACCTTAGTATTTTGTATATATATATATATATATATATATATATATATATATATAGTTGTGGAAATGTAGATCTGCTGTTTTCAAAATATTTGTGCACCTACATTCCAGCTTGCAAATAGTGCTGCCAAATAGGTACATTTCAAGTCACTGATGTTATGATATGGTGTCATGTTTAAAAATGTTATAATGTAATAGACAATAAAGGATAAAACAAACTTCCTTAGATCATTTTTCAAGTGCAAAATGTCCTAATATTTTTATTTATAAATACATTTAGGCATTGATTATATAACTATCAGTGTTTATTATTTAAACAACTAGTCTTTGTGTGGATGTGTGCACATGCATTGAGCCTGTCAGAAATGGCAAAAGATAAGTGATTTTTAAACATATTTTAGTGGTAGATCTCGGCTTGGAATTGGGAACTACAGTACTGAGGTACTGTAAGGCTGAGGAAACTGGTTATACTGCTTTTAGCATGGCCAGGCCTTAAGTGCTCAGACACCCTCTTAAACGGCAGGGGGAGGGGGAGAGAGAAGCACTTGGTCTTTGAAATCAAATTAGGCCTGCACTCCCCCCCCCCCCCCCCCCCCCCCCCCCCACCCACACACAATTTTTCAATTCAATTCAATTCAAAGGGCTTTATTGGCATGAGAAAACATACGTTTACATTGCCAAAGCAGAACGAACAATACAACAATACAACAATACAGCAATACAGTGGCAGCGGTGGCCGAGTGGATTGCGGAGCGGGCTAGATATCGGAAGGTCGCCAGTTCGAATCAGCGGTCCGACACGTTAAAATTACCACCGTTGAAGTGCCCTTGGACAAGGCATTGAACCACTACCATGAAATGCTCCATGTGGGCCTGGCTGTAAACAAGTATCTGATGCTTAGTCCAGTTACCCTTGGTAAACTTGATTTACCAGAACGCATTTCTTCTTCTTCTTCTTCTACAATCAAAACAAAAATGATGTATATTGAAGGTCAGGATCTTCAATAGATCAACTTCTATGTACCAAGATCACTCGATGCAGGTATAGTGCAGGAATATACACAATGATTAGTCTTTAGGGTGGTTGTGTTCCATTTGATATCCTTCTCCTATCACAGCAGCCCACAAATCTTGCTGCTGTGTTTGCACATTGTTGTACTTCGCCCAGCAGATATGGGAGTTTTTTGTCATTGGTCATGTTTTCAAAATCTCCGTGTGTGGTTGTAATCTGTGGGAAGTATGTGTCTCTGATGTCTTGGTACAATGGACAGATGGTTAGGAAGTGTAGCTCGGTTTCCACTTCATTTAGTGTGCAGTGGGTGCATAGTCTGTCTTCTCTCGGGATACAGGTCTGCCTATGATGGCCTTTCTCGATCGCGAGACTGTGCTCACTGAGTCTGTACCTAGTTAAGATTTTTCTTTGTTTTGGGTCGGTCACGGTGCTCAGGTATTCTGCCACTGTGTATTCTCTGTTTAGGGCCAGATAGCATTCTAGTTTACTCTGCTTTTGTGTTGCTTCTTTCCAATGTGTCAGGTAGTTTTCCTTTTGCTGTTTTATAATTTGGTTTAGTCCGATGGGTTTTCTATCTCGTGGCTCTGTTTGTGTTTGTGCCCGGAGTTCCAGGGCCAGCTGGCTGAGGGGGCATCTCTCTAGAGTTTCACTGTGTGTGAGTGCCTTGTTATGGAGTGCATCTAGGTCACTTTCTTTTAGGTGGTTGTAGAACTTAAGTGCTCTCTTTTTTATTTTGATTATGAGTGGGTATCGTCCTAATTCTGCCCTGCATGCATTATTTGGTGTTTTTCGCTGGGTACGGAGAATGGATTTGCAGAATTCTGTGTGTAGGGTCTCGGTTTGGTGTTTATCCCATTTTTCAAGGTCATGGTTTGCTAATGGTCCCCAGATCTCGCAACCATAGAGGGAAATTGGTTCTATCACGGAGTCCAGTATTTTAAGCCAGGTTTTAATTGGGATGTCTATTTTGATGTTTCTTTTGATGGCATAGAATGCCCTTCTTGCCTTGTCTCTCAGGTCCTTTACAGCTTGGTTGTAGTTCCCTGTGCTGCTGATGTTTAGGCCAAGGTAGGTATAGTTTTTTGTTTGTTCTAGTGGGATTGTATTTAGGAAAAATTGGTGGTTTTGGCGGCTGGGCCTTTTTTGAAATATCATGATTTTAGTCTTGGTTAGGTTCACTGTCAGGGCCCATGTCTGGGAGAATTTGTGTAGGAGATCAAGTTGCTGCTGTAGTCCTTCCTTGGTTGGGGACAGCAGCAGCAGGTCATCTGCGTAAAGTAAGCATTTGATTTCTGTGTTTGCCAGGGGGATGCCTGGAGCTGTAGACTGTTCTAACGTTTTTGCTAATTCGTTTATATATATGTTGAAGAGTGTTGGACTCAGGCTGCATCCCTGTCTAACTCCACGGCTTTGGGGGAAAAAGTCTGTGTGCTTTTCGCCTATTTTGACTGCGCATTTGTTGTTAGTGTACATTGATTTTATGATGTCATAGGTTTTCCCCCCAATGCCACTTTCCAACAGTTTGTACATCAGACCCTCATGCCAAATTGAATCGAATGCTTTTTTGAAGTCGACAAAGCAGGAGAATAATTTGCTTTTGTTTTTGTTTATTTGGTTGTCAATTAGGGTGTTGAGAGTGTAAATGTGGTCTGTTGTGCGATATTTTGGTAGAAAGCCAATTTGTGATTTGCTCAGGACATTGCTTTCTGTGAGGAAATTTAGAATTCTTTGGTTGAGGATCATGCAGAGGATCTTTCCGAGGTTGCTGTTTACACAAATCCCGCGGTAGTTATTTGGGTTATATTTGTCTCCACTTTTGTGGAGTGGCGTTATCAGCCCTTGATTCCACACACACACACTTGCTTGGCACAGGTAAACGGCAGGGGGAGGGGGAGGTTCTATGTTCCCCACCATGCAAAAAAGGTTTTTTGTTCCCCACTTGGAAATAAACCGAAACCAGAAACCTAACCTAGTAATTTTAGTAATTCTAGTAAGACAAAGTATTTTAGTAACTAGTGTTACTTTTAGTAGCAAATTTATTTCTGATTTAAGCTCAGTCTTTGAACAATCTATTGAACTTTAAACCTGCCTGGGGTGTGTGTATGTGTGTGTGTGTGTGTGTGTGTGTGTGTGTGTGTGTGTGTGACGTGTGTGTGTGTGTGTGTGTATGTGTGTGTGTGTGTGTGTGTGTGTGTGTGTGTGTGTGTGTGTGCGTGCGTACGTATGTGTGTGTGTGTGTGTGTGTGTGTGTGCGCGTGTGCACGTGTGTGTGTGCGGGGTGCGTGCGTGCGTGTGTGTGTGTGCGTGCGCACACATACAGATTGTGTGTATTTATTGGCACATCAGTGATGTCACAGGGGCAATCACAACACAATGGTTTAATTGTTTAATACATCACATGAAAGCATTTATCATGAAACATGCGTAAGCTAAGAAAGTAACAGTGGAATATCTATATAATGAAACTATACATATAAACTATACATATTTACTACTATGCTATACATATGTACTATGGCGTGCTATGACTATATACAATACAATTATAGTGCTGTCTACATAACATGCTATAAGTCTGTGTCGAATGCTATCTAATCAACAGAAATGCTATCTAAGGGGTTAGGGTAAGTGCTATGGGCCATGATGGAGTCTGAAAAGGTGGGTTTTCAGGCTACGGCGGAAGATTGGGAGTGATGCTGCAGTTCTGACTGCAATGGGAAGTGCATTCCACAGTTTTGGAGCCAGAAGGGAGAAGAGTTTGGGACGTGTGGAGCGTTGTCCCGGCATTTTTAGTGAGGGTACTTCCAGCTTCCCTGCGTTGGCTGATCTGAGTGCGCGGGAGGGTTTGTAGGGTTCAATCATACTTGCAAGATATGGGGGAGCCATACCTTTGGTTGCTTTGAATGCCAGCATCAGAGTTTTGTATTCTGTGCGGGCAGCGACCGGGAGCCAGTGGAGGGAGCGGAGCAGGGGGGAGACATGTGATTCCACACCACACGTAATACATGCCACAACACGTGCACTCACGCACACACACACACATGCACACTTTTGTGTGTGTGTGTGTGTGGTAAGCTTAGAGTCAGTTGTGTGAGCGGCATCATTTGACTTGTGTATTGTTGTGTTAACAACACCCTCACCCGCTCCTCTCATGACTTCTCCCTCACCATTGATGGCTCCACTGTCACCCCCTCCACCCGAGTCCGCAACCTTGGTGTCATCCTTGACCCCATGCTCTCCTTCCAGCCCCATGTCAACCAGATCACCAAAACCGCCTTTTTCCACCTCCGTAACATTGCCCGCCTTCGTCCCATGCTATCCCACACTGCCGCTGAAACACTCATTCATGCATTCATCACATCCAGACTCGACTACTGCAATAGCCTCCTGTATGGCGTCACCACCAAGGTCCTCAAAAAACTACAGTATGTTCAAAATTCCGCCGCCCGCCTGCTCACCAGAACCAGATCCAGGGACCACATCACACCCATCCTCCGTGAACTCCACTGGCTCCCAGTCAAGTCCAGAATTGACTTCAAAATACTCACCATCACCTACAAAACCCTCAACAACCAGGCCCCCCTCTACCTCTCTGAACTCATCAACCACCATGTCCCCTCCCGCTCCCTCAGGTCAAGCACTGCCAACCTACTGGAACCCCACAAATCCAACAAACGGACATGGGGAGACAGGGCCTTCGCAGTGGCTGCCCCTTCTCTCTGGAACTCACTCCCAACTCACATCAGAGCTGCCCCCACCCTCGAAATGTTCAAAAGCACACTCAAAACCCACCTTTTCAAACTGGCTTTCCCTACATAACCCCCCCCCCCCCCACACACACACACACACACCCCCTTCTTGTTTGTCCCTCTTTTGATTTTGATTTCTAGTTTTTAACCTTTTAAACCATTTTAAATATAGTTTTAATAGTTTTCTAATAAATATGTCTGAACTTCTTTCTGTAAAGCGACTTTGGGTACCCAGAAAAGCGCTATATAAATCGTATATATTATTATTATTATTATTAATTTTAAATGTGCAGGATGTTATTTACTGTACATAGCATGGTGTTCAGTTGTACTTACTTAATAGGCTATACTGTAGCCTATATGTACTGAAGACAAGAAGACATCACATCACATTTCAAGTAAGGTTGGTAATACTTGTTCGTGCAGGCACATTTAAGGGTGAAGGGTGGTTATGGGCATAAAAAAAGCACTACTCCCACGCCATTCCATCAAGGAAGAAACTGCATGGGGGGAGGGAAAAAAGATAGGGGGGAGAGAGAGATTGAAACAGAGCGGGGGGAGGGGTGGGATGGGAGGCGGGTGTGTGTGGGAGTTTATGTGACTTATTAGTCCATGAGTGAGAGTTAGCTTGGAGAGTTCTTCTGGGACGCATGCAAGGTCAGTTCTCGTGGTGGAAGATAGACAGATTGCTGTAGAGACGTCCAGAGTCACAACAACAGGTGTCCATGAAGATAGGGGTGGGGGCGGGGGGTTGGAGGAGTTCTCTCTCAGCACTGTCTTTTCTCTTCTGGAGGACAATGTTGCAGAGGGGGGGGGGGGGTCGAATCGGATCCCATATGCAATTCTTATTTTGAGCGAGGGAATGTAATGGCTCATTAGTCTCCTTGGCCCTCAACAAACCTTGCAGGGCATCGAGTCTCTCCGTGTTGTTTTCGATCTTCCGGTCTTGAGCGGTGAGTCCCCCCAGGATGGTGTCCACCTTCCATTCAGCTCTGCGATCGCTCCAGTCTGAGCTCCGACCGCCCCGGTCCGAGCTCCTATACTGCTCTGCTCAGGTCAATATTTGCTGCAAAACCTGTCAGTCAGTCTGTCACGCCTCGATTGTGACACGCTCCATATATGGCCAATAGAATTTATATTATGTTAATCTGTGCTCATCAAACCCTGTACACTCAAGACACTGCCCCCCCTGCCACCCTAGCTTAGATATCCATATATGGTCGCTTCTCGCCCTCAAGGCGTCTTATTGGGCTAGTAGCTAGGTGTTTATAGTTCTAGAGCAGTGCTCATTGGGCCAGTAGCTAGGTGTTTATAGTACTAGAGCAGTGCTCATTGGGCCAGTAGCTAGGTGTTTATAGTACTAGAGCAGTGCTCATTGGGCCAGTAGCTAGGTGTTTATAGTACTAGAGCAGTGCTCATTGGGCCAGTAGCTAGGTGTTTATAGTACTAGAGCAGTGCTCATTGGGCCAGTAGCTAGGTGTTTATAGTACTAGAGCAGTGCTCATTGGGCCAGTAGCTAGGTGTTTATAGTACTAGAGCAGTGCTCATTGGGCCAGTAGCTAGGTGTTTATAGTACTAGAGCAGTGCTCATTGGGCCAGTAGCTAGGTGTTTATAGTACTAGAGCAGTGCTCATTGGGCCAGTAGCTAGTTGTTTATAGTACTAGAGCAGTGCTCATTGGGCCAGTAGCTAGGTGTTTATAGTCCTAGAGCAGTGCTCATTGGGCCAGTAGCTAGGTGTTTATAGTACTAGAGCAGTGCTCATTGGACCAGTAGCTAGGTGTTTATAGTACTAGAGCAGTGCTCATTGGACCAGTAGCTAGGTGTTTATAGTCCTAGAGCAGTGCTCATTGGGCCAGTAGCTAGGTGTTTATAGTCCTAGAGCAGTGCTCATTGGACCAGTAGCTAGGTGTTTATAGTCCTAGAGCAGTGCTCATTGGGCCAGTAGCTAGGTGTTTATAGTCCTAGAGCAGTGCTCATTGGGCCAGTAGCTAGGTGTTTATAGTCCTAGAGCAGTGCTCATTGGGCCAGTAGCTAGGTGTTTATAGTACTAGAGCAGTGCTCATTGGGCCAGTAGCTAGTTGTTTATAGTACTAGAGCAGTGCTCATTGGGCCAGTAGCTAGGTGTTTATAGTACTAGAGCAGTGCTCATTGGGCCAGTAGCTAGGTGTTTATAGTCCTAGAGCAGTGCTCATTGGGCCAGTAGCTAGGTGTTTATAGTCCTAGAGCAGTGCTCATTGGGCCAGTAGCTAGGTGTTTATAGTACTAGAGCAGTGCTCATTGGACCAGTAGCTAGGTGTTTATAGTACTAGAGCAGTGCTCATTGGGCCAGTAGCTAGGTGTTTATAGTACTAGAGCAGTGCTCATTGGACCAGTAGCTATAGGTGTTTATAGTACTAGAGCAGTGCTCATTGGGCCAGTAGCTAGTTGTTTATAGTACTATAGAGCAGTGCTCATTGGGCCAGTAGCTATAGGTGTTTATAGTACTATAGACTCTATAGTAGAGTAGCTACGGTTCTGGACAACCGTGGGTCGACCGACTCGGCACCAGGAACTACACTCCTATATAGAGCGTCTCAGCCCCCGATGAGCGGCCTGGAAGAGAATTCCCCATTCATTTTCCCCATGACGTTCCAGAAAGTATTTATTTAAAGACATTTAAAGCCTCGGACAAAGACAACTCGGATGATGACAAATCATGACAATTAACACTTTTCTTTGGTTGTTTTTCTTCTTTCTAATTATTTGTTCGGCCCAAAGAATTGTGTTTATAGTCATGATTTGTCACCATGATCCGAGTTGTCTTTGTCCGAGTCTTACAGGCCTTTAAATAAATACTTTATGAAACGTATATGGGGGAAATTAATGGAAATTCTCTTCCTGGCGGCTCGTGGTCATGAAAGGGGGCGGGACTGTGACGCTCTATATTACAAGGTGTGTTATTGCCTTCCAAAGAGCATTTCATGTAATTGGCTGAAATTAACACACACAGTAGCTTTAAAAAAAACCACCTCTTGACTTGTTTGCCTTTATTTGTGATTGCACAACAATTATTTATGGTAAGTTTATTTGCAATTAATCAACACATTAATCAAAAAAATCACTTGTGATGAAGGGCACGCACACTTATCATCATACGTCATCATACATTATCACGTTCTGACCAATCACAATTTGCGTCCTCACTTTATGTCTTCAATGTTTGTGTATAACAATAAAGAGACAATATGATGTAATGAGGCACATAACACATTATGACGTAAATTGTCAATGGCGTTTACAAAACAAACATTGAACTAAAGACAAACATTAAACCTGTATATAGGAGGGGCTAGCGCCCCTCCAAAAATATGTAAAATCTGAAGTAAAAATAAACTTTACATTTTTCTACATTTAAATTGTGTACTACTCATCTCATTCAGTAGTGAAAACAGACACATGGAAAAGAGTATAGGCTATTTATTGATTGATTGAAAACTTTATTAACTGGCTTTGGGCCAAGCGGCTTGTTTCCATTGTGGTTCCTCTGTATAATATCTGAATCGGTCAGACTCGGTATCGGCAGATATGACCCTGCAAATAATTGGAGATCGGATATCGGTCATAATTTCTTAATTGTGCACCCCTACTATGGGGTGATCAGCCAATCATCAGCCAGTGTTTGTGTTCACACAGACCCATACAAATCACCCTGGGCAAGATCTACTCTGAAAAGACTATCAGCGGAAGTTGCGGGATTTTAGCGGAAGTATTGCCCAAGGAAATTACGTTGATACTTTACAAATCAGTTTACATTCTCTGCGAATGAAACAAGTGTTGTGATTGGTCGGGAAAATATCGTATACGGGGGAAATACATTTGACGGATGTTCCGGAGGATACATCCGCCGATAGCTTCTCTGCCTTACGTTTTGACCAGGCTTTTCCTTTCGCAGGTAAGTAAGCCTGGGACCAAGGCTACATAAAAATAGATCATGATGCACCACTTTTATGTGGATGTTCTGATGTTTATCTGCCTCTATAGGATCGTCTCATACTGTTCACACAAAACATATTGCATATTAAGTTCAGTTCAAATGGATCTCGTATATTTGTACAAGCATGTGAATTTTATTTGAGCGATTGAAAGCTTTTTCCCACACATCACAATGAAAGGGGTTCTCTATGAATTCTCCGGTGCTTTTTAAGGTGGGACATTCCAGAGAAGTGTTGTCCACACTGATCACATCCATAGGGTTTCTCTCCAGTGTGAATTCTCCGGTGCTTTTTAAGGTTGGACATTTGAGAGAAATGTTGTCCACACTGATCACATCCATAGGGTTTCTGTCCTGTGTGAATTACCTGGTGGATTTTAAGGCTGGACATTTGAGAGAAGTGTGAAGAATATATTCCATAATTATACTCATTCCTTGTGTGATTGACAATGCTCTTGTGTCCTTCTGCCTTTTGCAACTTGCATAGCCTACAGACAGTAGACCTATTTTTGGGTGATTAGCATCTGGGTGTCGGCCGTCCCAGGGTGAGATATCCTGGAGCTGCCGGTGGCTAGGCTATTTGTGTGACAAAGGGGTTTGAGACAGACAGGTGGATCAAAAGACTTGCCACTAATAATATGCAAACCAAAGTCTGACACCCTACACCCATGTCAACTGTTTAAATAGGTTAACCAGGATACAATGAGTGTTCAGTCAGTCCGGGCGCAAGCCACATGGGGAGACGTCTGCCACTTTGCTGGCTGACGTGAGCCTGTCTATGCTGTAAGCTGTATACTTCGTTGAGAAATAAACATCTTGGAACTTCCATCTCGTCTGTCTGCCGTGTTCAATACTCCTCTGTGTGGTATGAAAATTTACTTCAAAGTGGTGCCGATCCCGGTCGCTTTTGGTGCTTTTTTGCGCCAGGCGAGAGAACCAGCAGGGACATTTTTTTCAGTCTGATAGTATTTCGGTGGAGGGGAGTTTTTGTGAACGGCGACGAAGACGTTCCAGCGGACCCGACCGTGATCTCGTCTGCGCAGCGGGGATGATCACGAAGACCACCGCGAGGAGTGTTGCGCAACGGGGACCGATACCAGCCGCCGGACGGTGCGGGCTGCGGAGCGGTCGATGGGGCGGCAACAGCCACACGGAGGCCTTGATCATCACGTCGGCGCGGGGACGGCAATCACGGGCGGCGAGCTGTGGGACGCAGCACGGAGCAGCAGTGGCCGCCTGGCTGACCTAAGCCGAGGGCCTTCACAGAAAGGAGTCTGTGATGACGATGTTTGCTTTTCTCTTCATATTCCCATCTCTGGTGTTTCAGAGTTGGGAGGGGGGAGAGAAGAGATGATGACGAGGACAGCGAAAACAGCAGTGTACTTTTTCTCACATTGATCCGTGCAGCAGAACGAACATTTCGAGGTAGGCTAGAAGGGGCAGCATACAGAAGAACTTTCCTTGGTCCAATTCGGAGGGGAGACAAACTTTCCTTCACTCTGATTACAAGTTGTACGTCGCGTTTGTTTTCAACATGAAATAATATAGGCCTCATGTTGGTATGTGTTTGTCGTATGATTAGATAAGTTGAGTCATATAGCCTAATTATGAGTCAATGAGGTATTTTCCTATAGATATGAAGAGATATGTGTTATTATGGTTAAACTCTGGCGCATCAATGGATTCTTTCGAGTATCACTAGGTGATCTGTCAGGGTAACGTCCGAGGAAGTGACTTAACTGATATTGTATTGACATTGGGTAGCAGAGTTTAGTAGTAAAACATGTGGTTATTGCATATCAAAAAAGTGCTCTTGTAACAATAGGAGCGGAAAGCGGCATGTCTTGTTTAAATGTCAGTTAACTGTACTAATCATTTTTCCATTTTTCATATATGTATGGATGTCTGTTTGAAAACCATTTTTGGGAAGTTCTGTACTGTAATGCTGTTATTTTTGGTGTCTTGAATGTATTGTCCAGCTTAGGGTCAAGGGGGGTCTAAGATAATTATGGTTCCATATTTTTAGGTGACCATCTGTGATGGTCAAGGGGGGATATGAAGAATATATTCCATAATTATACTCATTCCTTGTGTGATTGACAATGCTCTTGTGTCCTTCTGCCTTTTGCAACTTGCATAGCCTACAGACAGTAGACCTATTTTTGGGTGATTAGCATCTGGGTGTCGGCCGTCCCAGGGTGAGATATCCTGGAGCTGCCGGTGGCTAGGCTATTTGTGTGACAAAGGGGTTTGAGACAGACAGGTGGATCAAAAGACTTGCCACTAATAATATGCAAACCAAAGTCTGACACCCTACACCCATGTCAACTGTTTAAATAGGTTAACCAGGATACAATGAGTGTTCAGTCAGTCCGGGCGCAAGCCACATGGGGAGACGTCTGCCACTTTGCTGGCTGACGTGAGCCTGTCTATGCTGTAAGCTGTATACTTCGTTGAGAAATAAACATCTTGGAACTTCCATCTCGTCTGTCTGCCGTGTTCAATACTCCTCTGTGTGGTATGAAAATATACCTCAAGTGTTTTCCACACTGATCACATCCATAGGGTTTCTCTCCAGTGTGAATTCTCCGGTGCTTTTTAAGGTTGGACATTTCAGAGAAGTGTTGTCCACACTGATCACATCCATAGGGTTTCTCTCCAGTGTGAATTCTCCGGTGCTTTTTAAGGTTGGACATTTGAGAGAAATGTTGTCCACACTGATCACATCCATAGGGTTTCTGTCCTGTGTGAATTACCTGGTGGATTTTAAGGCTGGACATTTGAGAGAAGTGTTTTCCACACTGATCACATCCATAGGGTTTCTCTCCATTGTGAATTATCTGGTGGCTTTTAAGGCTGGACATTTGAGAGAAGTGTTGTCCACACTGATCACATCCATATGGTTTGTCCCCGGTGTGAATTCTCTGGTGTGTTTTAAGGTTGGACATTTGAGAGAAGTGTTGTCCACACTGATCACATCCATAGGGTTTCTCTCCAGTGTGAATTCTCTGGTGGCTTTTAAGGCTGGACATTTGAGAGAAGTGTTGTCCACACTGATCACATCCATAGGGTTTCTCTCCAGTATGAGTTCTCTGGTGCTTTTTAAGGCTGGACATGTCAGAGAAGTGTTGTCCACATTGATCACATCCATAGGGTTTCTCACCAGTGTGAATTCTCTGGTGGCTTTTAAGGCTGGACATTTGAGAGAAGTGTTGTCCACACTGATCACATCCATAGGGTTTCTCTCCAGTATGAGTTCTCTGGTGCTCTTTAAGGCTGGACATATGAGAGAAATCTTTTCCACACTGATCACATCCATAGGGTTTCTCTCCAGTGTGAATTCTCTGGTGGATTTTAAGGCTGGACATTTCAGAGAAGTGTTGTCCACACTGATCACATCCATAGGGTTTTTCTCCAGTGTGAATTCTCTGGTGGCTTTTAAGGCTGGACATTTTAGAGAAGTGTTGTCCACACTGATCACATCCATAGGGTTTCTCTCCTGTGTGAATTATCTGGTGTCTTTTAAGGCCAGACTTGGCATGGTAACGTTGTCCACACTGGTCACAGCTGTGCTGTTTTGGTTTAGCCAAGCTTCTTTGTTCTTTTACTGTTGGTAAGACAGGGAGGCCAGACTGATGATGCAACACTGGATTGGAAACAAAGATAAAGGAAAAACCTATTGAGAGGTTGAAAGATACATCTATAAATTTTCATCTAGTTCCCCAATTAATGCCCCACAAATTAATTCCAACTTTGCTGTGCATTTTAAGAAATTACTAGACAAATGTGTCAAGTAGCTAAATATCAATGACAAAAAAACTTACGAATAATAATAATAATGACATAATATTAATATTATATTAATATTAATATTAATAATACATTACATACATAACCCAAGCTATGTTCATCGCACATGTCAATATTATATAATGATTAAGTGGTTAAATACTTTAGACGAACTAATTATCCATAATGTATAAATGATATTGATGGATAAGGGGTCAGGACAACAAGGCCTTTTCGTGGAGGGGTCTGTGATTAATTAACTGTGATTAATCTATAGTACTCCACAATACTTCTATTCTAGAGTGAATGAACTCTGAGACAAAATAAAGTGTAATATTGAGAATACAATGAATATTGAGAATGCTGTGATTAAATTATCAATAATATGATAGGGGTGGAAATAGCAAGGAGAGCGAGTAACATACCATGGTCTTTGGGTTCCTGCTGTTCAGCATAGTTGAGGTTGATAGAGTTCATCTTCAGCTGAAGTCTGGAGTCCACAGTCAGATCTGATCAGAAACGGTTGATATCCTGGAGCAGTTGTGCAGAACTGATGTCCTACCCCTGAAACAGGGGAGAATAGTATGAAACAATACGCAGACGTCATTCAAAGCTTTGTATTGAATCAGTTGTGGAGAACTGACACAGACCCACCAACTCTCCTCATACTAGAGAGAGGTGGAACCATCTCTCAACCAATCACAACCTCACAAACCCCTCCCTCCTGCAGGCACGCTCTGTGCAACCGTCTCAACCAATCACAACATCACAAACCCCTCCCTCCTCCTCCCTGGCACGCTCTGTGCAACCTTCTAGAAAGAAACTGGTGAGATTGCTTTGTAAGCTTCACATTTATTTTTTGTTACATCACTAAACACGGGTATATTTTACCCAATGCAAAATATTCCATGAAAAAATCACACCCGTGTGAAGTGAGGGGCGCTAATATATTAAAGCTCATGTTGATTAGGTGATGTAATGGTGATGTAAAACAAACGGTGCAAACACAAACATTAAACGCCATTAACAATAAAGAGACAACATGACGTAAACGACACATTATGACGTACATTTTCCCTTCATTGTCGATGAGTTTACTAAACAAACTTTGAACTAAACACAAACATTAAACCGGTGTATGAGAGGGGCTAGCGTCCCTCAAAAAATATAAGCAACATTATGATGTCACTGAGCATCATGAAGGTACTGAAAGACCCGCCCACCTCAGACATCAGCAACATTATGATGTCACTGAGCATCATGAAGGTACTGAAAGACCCGCCCACTTCAGACATCAGCAACATTATGATGTCACAGAGCATCATGAAGGTACTGAAAGACCCCCCCACTTCAGACATCAGCAACATTATGATGTCACTGAGCATCATGAAGGTACTGAAAGACCCACCCACCTCAGACATCAACAACATTATGATGTCACTGAGCATCATGAAGGTACTGAAAGACCCGCCCACCTCAGACATCAGCAACATTATGATGTCACTGAGCATCATGAAGGTACTGAAAGACCCGCCCACCTCAGACATCAGCAACATTATGATGTCACTGAGCATCATGTAGTTAATGAAAGACCCACCCACCTCAGACATCAACAACATTATGATGTCACTGAGCATCATGTAGGTAATGAAAGATCCGCCCACCTCAGACATCAGCAACATTATGATGTCACTGAGCATCATGTAGTTAATGAAAGACCCGCCCACTTCAGACATCAGCAACATTATGATGTCACTGAGCATCATGAAGGTAGGCCTACTGAAAGACCCACCCACCTCAGACATCAGCAACAATATGAAAATTGCAAAAATATAATCGTCCGTAATCAAAAAATAGCTTCCAATAGCTTAGTTGGTTATTATCGTGTCGAGGAGGTACGTGTCCATAATATCGCCACGAACGGCCAACGAAAGACATCTCTCTTCCACAGAGTGAAGCGCAGTGATGCCTGATTTATTCTTCGTCGTACAATGTGTTCCGTGATGAAAATAGCTGATATACAAGCTCACAACACGTTGCGGATGCGGCACGTTGTGAGCTTGTAGATCAGCTATTTTCAGCATGCGGAGATGCCTCTGAGAACATTCAGAAACTTTTGCCTTCACAATAAAAGCATGCAGCTTTCACAAGTGTGCCCATATAGGCAAGGAAAAATTATTAAGAATTTGGTTGGTTTTTATGGTTTGGACTTCATTTGGAATAAAGTCTGCGGTTGTATATGGCTATGGGATGTGGCAATAAGATAAAAATAAAAAGAACGAAAAATAACTATATTTTGTTTTTTGGAACGATGAACTTTAGTTTAAAAAGTTGAATGATGAACTATGAACGGATCTAGTTCATTTTAAAATGTTTGAACTGTGAACTGAACTAGTTCATAAAAAAAATACTTTCCCAAAACTGTGTCCTGGTGAAAATCACCTGTGTTTAGTACTTCTCTAATACATGCGTTATGCTGTGGCTTTATGTAGGGGCCTTGGATGTCTCCACAGGGCCTAGTGGCTTTATGTGGAGGCCTTGGATGTCTCCACAGAGCCTAGTGGCTTTATGTGGAGGCCTTGGAAGTCTCCACAGAGCCTAGTGGCCGTTGTTTGAGTTAAGCCTATCTTGTTATGGTTTACCTTGTCCTTGGAGCAGCCACAGTAGAACTGTGCTCTTGGCATGACCGCTTTCTGAAAAACCTGTGTTTCTACATCAGTGGTGAATTCTCACACTATTTCATGTCAAGGACCCCCATTTCCAATCTCCATTACTTTTACGTCTATACTCCACTACATCTGAGACATTTTCTTTTTACTTTGAATCCACTACTAAGTATTTGCTTTAGGTACTAGTTACTTTGGAGATTTACATTTTGATTAGAAAAACATACGTTAACCATGACTTCTACCCTACAGGGTTTCCTGCACAATGTTGTTGGCATGGCGCTGCGCCATGCTTGAAATAAATCGCGCCACCTTTTTGAGGGGGCTAGTGAATCATGGTGTGTGTGTGATATGAAATGTCCAGTAGCCTACCTCCCCAGTGCCTCCCCCAGTGCCACCCCAGTGTCTGCCCAGTGGCTCCCCAGTACCTCCCCAGTGTCCCCTGAGTACCTCCCCAGTGTGCCCCTGAGTGCCTCCCCAGTGTCTCCCCAGTGCCTCCCCAGTGTCTCCCCAGTGCCTCCCCAGTGTCTCCCTAGTGTCTTCCCAGTGTCTCCCCAGTGTCTTCCCAGTGCCTTCCCAGTGCCTCAGTGTCCCCCCAGTGTCTCCAATATCAATACAAGAGCAATAATACAAATTAATCTTAATTTATTCATCTAATTAATTAATTAATCTAATTAATTAATTAATTAATTAAATTTTTCGACACCAGAAGCCCCCCCTCCCGCTCCCAGCACCATGCCAAAGACTTTTCCTGCCGGAAACACTGCCCTATACATTTTGACCATTTGAAAATAGCCGATCTACAAGCTCACAATCAACCCTGACTTAGCCTGGGGCTATTTAGTGTCATGTTGGGGTCTCCTTGACATGAAAAGGTTTGGGAACCACGGGTTTAATCTCACCACCTCCAGTGTGTTCAGTAACCTTGCAGCTGTAGAGAAACCATAACAAGGTGATAACAGAAGCTCACGTACAGCACCTCTCTTTGCAGGAGAGAAATTTAATGTCATTGGGTTTTATTTGTAAAGTTAGTGAGTTATAATTCAGTCATTTGCATTAGGTATGATTGACATGTATGCAGAATCACATGCACAAAATCTCATTGGAAACATAAAAAAACATTCCTGTGCCTTTTTCTGAGATTCTCCTCAGCAGAAGTGGCCGTACATGGTACAGCAATGGTGGAAAAAAGTACTGAAATGTTTTACTTAAGTAAAAGTACCGATACTGCAATGTAGATGCATGTGCATTTATATAGCGCCTTACATAGATGTGCATTACATTCACACACACACACACACACACACACACACACACACACACACACACACACACACACACACACACACACACACACACACACACACACACACACACACACACACACACACACACACACACACACACACACACACACACACAGTTTTCAGTTCATAGATTGTAGCTCTTTTCTCACAACATTGACAACACAGGTCAGGTTCTTTATAAACAGGCATTTACTTCAGGCATTCTTCTCATCCCTCCATGTCATGCCGTGAGAACTGTATGTTCACACAAAACATAAACTATAATCAACAAATTGCACAGTAGCCTACATAATATTGACCAAACAAATGAATGAAAATACAAACATGTAGAAATGTGCAAAGCATGTCCATCAAACAATACAAAACAAAACAAAGATAACTCTAAAATAGAATACCTCGTTGGTCGCTTATTGTTGTTTAAAAGAGGTCCTTGATTCTTGAGTCTCTTAAAGTCTTTAGAATGTTCCTGACTCTGCTTTGACTTCAGACATCTTTTATTTCATATTTTAACAGTTCGTATCACAGTAAAAAACTGCAAGTGTTCTTGTTCCTTCCTTCATGCAGTTGATGCAGACCAGAGTCTGAGTGAGACTAAATGTTTGCACCACCTGTTCCATGACATGCAATCATGCATCAATCAGTCAATCAACCAATCATGGTCCAGCGTATACTCAGAGCCATCTAATAGAAGAGTTGCGACATTGAGGGGGCAGAAAACGGCCCAGTCACGTGGTTCATGTACTCGAGCGAGCCCATAGACTCCAATGCATTCAGTAAACTTCCGGTTATCCCCATGCTCAATAGAAGTCTATGTAGGAGAGCCTCCATTGGACAGAAGCCCCATGAAGTGAACGGAGTTTGCGTAACTCTGTCTTACTCTATGGCTCTGGCTATACTGACAGACAGGGAACTTTGTTCTGCCTCAGAATATCACATCATGTTACTTTTTACATGTTTTATTACCTCACATGAAATCAATTATGAACCAAATATGTATTATGTTTCATGAAATTATCATTCATTATGCTTTATGAATTTATGACCATTAATTTGTTATTTTAGTTTTTTCATAGGCCTAGTAAGCATTTTTAGCACAGGAAAAAGGACCTCTGCCAAAATATTGTTGTTTGAGGAAAACTAATAGGCCTATGTGTAATATACTAATAAGTACAGTAACATGTGACAGTTAGTTGGCTGTGTGTATTTACAGTAACATGTGGCAGTTAGTTGGCTGTGTGTATTTACAGTAACATGTGACAGTTAGTTGGCTGTGTGTATTTACAGTAACATGTGGCAGTGGCTGTGGAATAGAATGTTGATACTTTGAAAAAAAGGATAGTTAAGGTCCTTTTGGATACTACGATATTATGTTGCACATATCACTCTCACAGTTTAAGCAGGAAAACACGTCTCTCCACTAAGTCGAGCATTTGGCCTTGGGTAGGGGAGGAATGCAGGGGGGGGGGGTGTTGGTGCTCACAGATTTCAGCCTCGGTGGTTAAACTCCCTGTGGGTGAATTATCTCCCGACAATGACGACCTATCCAGATATTATCCTTACATAGTTCACTCCACAATGACAAACTATCCAGATATTATCCTTACATATAGTTCACTCCACAATGACCACCTATCCAGATATTATCCTTACATATAGTTCACTACACAATGACCACCTATCCAGATATTATCCTTACATAGTTCACTACACAATAACCACCTATCCAGATATTATCCTTACATAGTTCACTACACAATGACCACCTATCCAGATATTATCCTTACATAGTTCACTACACAATGACCACCTATCCAGATATTATCCTTACATAGTTCACTCCACAATGACCACCTATCCAGATATTATCCCATAGTCCATAGTTCACTCCCATCTCCTGCATACTTGACCCCTTGGAAATGCTTCTGGGTTCTAACCAGCCTTGTTGGCCATGTTCAAACTAAATGTGTTTTAATACAACATATTCAATTAACGCTCATTTAAAATCTAAGTCTTACTTCAACCACTTTATTCAATGTGACATATTACTTAAACAACACTTAAGATAAGGTACATTTGTGTGCACTATGCGCACACACACACACACACACACACACACACACACACACACACACACACACACACACACACACACACACACACACACACACACACACACACACACACACACACACACACACACACACACACACACTACACTTTTGTGTGTGGTAACTGAGTCAGTTGTGTGAGCGGCATCATTTTACTGTATTATTGTGTTAAAGGTATATTCAGTGATTTCACTTAATTCAAATATCACTTATTTTTTTGTTTTGTTGTGATAATCCTCCCTACTATAGAGTGTGCTGGCCATATAAGGAGTTCCTCCCTGTCCCCAGTTAACCCCTGGGGGTCAAAAAACCTTAGGTTTCGTTTTTGATTCTCTATCCTGATTGGACGAAAGGCTGGGTCCCACAGCCAAAAACGAAACCTAAGGTTTTTTGAGTGAAATCACTGAATATACCTTTAACATATTACATGTGCAGGATATTATTTACTGTACATAGCATGTTGTACTCAATACTGTATTTTACTCAAGTACTGCACTTTTTACTACACTATAATTTTAACAGCTTTAGTTACTTTGTAGATTATTATTATTTGTGACCACAGGTCACACTGTACTATGAAAACCTGCAAAACCTGTCAGTCACCCCATCGTGACACACTCCATATATGGCCAATACAGAACTAATTTCATATGTTGATCTGACCTCATCAAACCCTGTACACTCAAGACACTGCCCCCCCTGCCACCCTAGCTTAGATCTCCATATATATATATATGGTCGCTTCTCGCCCTCAAGGCGTCTTACTGGTGTTTACAGTTCTAGAGCAGTGGTCATTGGGCCAGTAGCTAGGTGTTTATAGTTCTAGAGCAGTGGTCATTGGGCCAGTAGCTAGGTGTTTATAGTTCTAGAGCAGTGGTCATTGGGCCAGTAGCTAGGTGTTTATAGTTCTAGAGCAGTGGTCATTGGGCCAGTAGCTAGGTGTTTATAGTTCTAGAGCAGTGGTCATTGGGCCAGTAGCTAGGTGTTTATAGTTCTAGAGCAGTGCTCATTGGGCCAGTAGCTAGGTGTTTATAGTTCTAGAGCAGTGCTCATTGAGTCAGTAGCTAGGTGTTTATAGTCCTAGAGCAGTGCTCATTGAGTCAGTAGCTAGGTGTTTATAGTAGGCCTACTAGAGCAGTGCTCATTGGGCCAGTAGCTAGGTGTTTACAGTACCAGAGCAGTGCTCATTGGGCCAGTAGCTAGGTGTTTATAGTACTAGAGCAGTGCTCAGTGGGCCAGTAGCTAGGTGTTTATAGTTCTAAAGCAGTGCTCATTGGGGGTTTCAGTAGCTAGGCCAGTTCTTTGACAGCCATGCCCAAATATGGAGTCTGTATATGTCAGAATGATGTCACAACAGAACAGCTCCATATGGAGATCAGGTCCAGAGCCTGGGCAGAGACAACTCGGATGGTGACAAATCATGACAATAAACACATTTATTTTTATTTTATTTCTAATTATTTGTTCGGCCCCAAAAAATGTTTATTGTCCTGATTTGTCACCATGATCCGAGTCTTACAGGCCTTTAAATAAATACTTTGGGGGAAATTAATGGAAATTCTCTTCATGGCGGCTCGTGGTCATGAAAGGGGGAGGGACTGAGACGCTCTATGTTACAAGGTGTTTTATTGCCTTCCAAAGAGCATTTCATGTAATTGGCTGAAATTAACACACACAGTAGCCTACTCATAAAAAAGCTAAACAAAACCCCCCAAAAAAACACCTCTTTACTTGTTTGCCTTTATTTGTGATTGCACAACAATTATTTATGGTAAGATTACTTTCAATTAATCAACACATTAATCCAATAATCACACATACGTCATAATAATAATAATATATACAATTTATATAGCGCTTTCCATAAATGGCCAACTAGTGCGCAAGCAGAGCGCGCAAGTACTTTCGACCGCTGTAAACTGTCAAATCTCAGTATCTATGTGAAGGAACGTTTGAAATGTATAATTATTAGGTGTAACTATTTGCTACCTAGTACCTACCTACTTTATGCATATAAACACTATCTATATAAGAAATACAGTTTTATTGATATATTCTGGATCGCTTTTTAGTTTTTTAAAGAAAAATAAATCATTGATATGTGATGAAAAAAAGGTATATAAACTGAATTAAAATATGTTATACAGTATAATTATTCTGTAAACTGTGGAATCTCAGTATCTATGTGAAGGAACGTTTGAAATGTCTAATTATTAGGTGTAACTATTTGCTACCTATCTACTTTATGCATGTAAACACCTAGTATTATTAAGTATGGTTCAAGTTTCTATCTATATAAGAAATACAGTTTTATCGATGTAGATATATTCTATGCAAATAAAACGCAGATTTGTGCCTGGTATGCTGGGACCAGATTACATAAATGACCATATTTCTTACGTCATCATTGAGAGCTAGTCATACATATATATTTTATTTTACTGATTATGTATATAGTATATGTATGACTAGCTCTAAATGATGACGTAAGACATACGTATACATATACATATACTATATAGAGTAGGCCTATGTAGTTGTAAGTTGATTAGCGGTATACTGTGGTTACTTTGCGCCAAAAACTGTGCCAGCCAACCCGCCATTTGATGCGTATGCAAATAAAACAGCAGATTTATGCCTGGTTTGCTGGGACCAGATTACATAAATGACCATATTTATTACGTCATCATTGAGAGCTAGTCATACATATACACACCACGTACTCTGGTCCCAGCAGATCAGGCACAATTTGCTATTTTATTTTACTGATTATGTATATAGTATACGTATGACTAACTCTAAATGATGACGTAAGACATACGTATACATATACATATACTATATAGAGTATGTAGTTGTAAGTTGATTAGCGGTATACTGTGGTTACTTTGCGCTAAAAACCGTGACAGCCAACCCGCCATTTGATGCGTATGCAAATAAAACAGCAGATTTGTGCCTGGTTTGCTGGGACCAGATTACACAAATGACCATATTTCTTACATCATCATTGAGAGCTAGTCATACATATACACACCACGTACTCTGGTCCCAGCAGATCAGGCACAATTTGCTATTTTATTTTACTGATTATGTATATAGTATACGTATGACTAGCTCTAAATGATGACGTAAGACATACGTATACATATACATATACTATATAGAGTATGTAGTTGTAAGTTGATTAGCGGTATACTGTGGTTACTTACTTTGCGCCAAAAACCGTGACAGCCAACCCGCCATTTGATGCGTATGCAAATAAAACAGCAGATTTGTGCCTGGTTTGCTGGGACCAGATTACACAAATGACCATATTTCTTACGTCATCATTGAGAGCTAGTCATACATATACACACCCAGCAGATCAGGCACAATTTGCTATTTTATTTTACTGATTATGTATATAGTATACGTATGACTAGCTCTAAATGATTCCGTGCTCAGCCAATCAAATCATCGCTATGGGGTGATCAGCCAATCATCAGCCAGTGTTTGTGTTCACACAGACCCACAAAAATAGATCATAATGCACCACTTGAATGTGGATGTTCTGATGTTTATCTGCCTCTATAGGATTGTCTCATACTGTTCACACAAAACATTATTGTATATTCACTAAAGATAAGACGGTGATCCGAGCACTCAAAAAGTAAAAAATTAGGAGAGGGTGGGGAAAAATAAATTTGCCAACATGAATTGACTCCAACAGAGTCTTCATCAGGGCAAGTATGATAATACCGCCTTGTCTTTAGTATTCCAGTCCCACTGATCCTACTTTACATTATTATTCTTTGCATCTCCATCGAGCACCTGGTTGATTTTCTTTTTTGTCATATTGCATATTAGGTTCAGTTCAAATGTATCTTGCATGTGTACAAACATGTGAACTTCTACATCATTGGAATGATTGAAAGCTTATTCACACACATCACAATGAAAGGGGTTTTGTATGGATTCTCTGGTGTCGTTTAAGTTTGGACTTTTGTGAGAAATGTTGTTCACACTTATCACATCCATAGGGTTTCTCGCCTGTGTGAATTCTCTGGTGCGTTTTAAGGCTGTACATGTGAGAGAAGTGTTGTCCACAGTAATCACATCCATAGGGTTTCTCGCCTGTGTGAATTCTCTGGTGCGTTTTAAGGCTGTACATGCAAGAGAAGTGTTGTCCACAGTAATCACACCCATAGGGCTTCTCTCCAGTATGAATTCTCCGGTGCTTTTTAAGGCTGGACATTTCAGAGAAGTGTTGTCCACACTGATCACATCCATAGGGTTTCTCTCCAGTGTGAATTCTCTGGTGTGTTTTAAGGGTGTACATTCGAGAGAAGTGTTGTCCACACTGATCACATCCATAGGGTTTCTCTCCAGTGTGAATCCTCTGGTGTGTTTTAAGGGTGTTCATTTGAGAGAAGTGTTGTCCACACTGATCACATCCATAGGGTTTCTCTCCAGTGTGAATCCTCTGGTGTTTTTTAAGGGTGTTCATTCTAGAGAAGTGTTGTCCACACTGATCACATCCATAGGGTTTCTCTTCAGTGTGAATCCTCTGGTGTGTTTTAAGGATTTCCATTCTAGCGAAGTGTTGTCCACACTGATCACATCCATAGGGTTTCTCTCCTGTGTGAATTCTCTGGTGCTTTTTAAGGCTGGGCATTTGAGAGAAGTGTTGTCCACACTGATCACATCCATAGGGTTTCTCTCCAGTGTGAATTCTCTGGTGTATTTTAAGGCTGGACATTTGAGAGAAGTGTTGTCCACACTGATCACATCCATAGGGTTTCTCTCCTGTGTGAATTCTCTGGTGCTTTTTAAGGCTGGGCATTTGAGAGAAGTGTTGTCCACACTGATCACATCCATAGGGTTTCTCTCCAGTGTGAATTCTCTGGTGTATTTTAAAGCTGGACATTCTAGAGTAGTGTTGTCCACACTGATCACATCCATAGGGTTTCTCTCCTGTGTGAATTCTCTGGTGTCTTTTAAGGTCAGGCATGGCATGGTAACGTTGTCCACACTGGTCACAGCTGTGCTGTTTTGGTTTAACCAAGCTTCTTTGTTCATTTACTGTTGGTAAGACATGGAGGCCAGACTGATGATGCAACACTGGATTTGAAACAAAGATAAAGGAAAAAACTATTGAGAGGTTGAAAGAAATCCACTTTGTGAATTTAAATTTACATCTAGTTCCCCAATTAATGCCCTGCAAATGAATTCCAATTTTGCTGCGCATTTTAAGAAATTACTAGACAAGTGTAACCTGGCTCCAGTCCTGAATCGCTAGCCACGCCCATTAAGAAAATATGTTCTGGCGATTCAGGTCTGGAGTCTCTGATTACGGCTGCGTTAGTGTTGTTCGGAAATCCGATCACAGCAGCTGATTGGCCATCAGCCCAGTCACTCGATAGCGTCAGACAACAAACATGGCTGCCCCCACTGCGGTGACTCACGACCGTATCAATCTGGCTATTAAATCAGCGTATGATAAATAGTTTCTTTACAGAAACGACAGGTTTTATAAATATCATCATCGGACATATTTTACCGCTTTTGTTCACATGCTAGTAGCGCTCGTTGGCTGTGTTTGTTAGCAAACGGGTTAGCCATAGCCTCATGATTGACAACAACGTCATCTGCTTTCCAACTATTCTGATTGGTTGGTATCAACCCATAAACTGCTGCCGTGGGGAGGGCTTTCAGTCTGAATATATATATATATATATATATATATATATATATATATATTTTTTATATATATATATTTTTTTGTGATATATTTAAGTGAAACTAAATGAAAATTAAGTCTGGCTAAGTAAAATGGGTCAAGTAGCTAAATACCAATGACAAAACAATTAGAAGTATATTTCCGGGGGGTGCATGATACCCCCTTCCAGTGACTAGACTACATAGTAGGGCTGTGGGCAGTTCAGCCACCCCTCCACCGGTGACATCATCGTTAGACAGACTTTTTTTAAACAAGGTATTTTTGAAAAAAAAAATAGAATTTTATTATCGTGAGAACGATGGCTTCCATTTTCGCATTGCAACTTTTCAGGAATATTTTTCTATTAGCTTGGATTGCCCATTGATCGGTTTCTGATCTGCCCACAGCCCTCCTATGAGACACAGACTGGTTTCTGATCCGCCCACAGCCCTCCTATGAGACACAGACTGGTTTCTGATCCGCCCACAGCCCTCCTATGAGACACAGACTGGTTTCTGATCCGCCCACAGCCCTCCTATGAGACACAGACTGGTTTCTGATCTGCTCACAGCCCTCCTATGAGACACAGACTCGTTTCTGATCTGCTCACAGCCCTCCTATGAGACACAGACTGGTTTCTGATCTGCTCACAGCCCTCCTATGAGAAACACACTAAGTATAGAAAGAAATTGTTATATTTTATCATGATCTTTAGTGAGGACCAACTATAAGATAGGTTGAAAAGTGGTGAAGTGGTCCTTTAAATAATACTACAATACACTATTCTAGCGTGAATGAACACAAAAAAAGTGGAATATTGAGAATACAATGAATATTGAGAATGTTGTGTTTAAATTATCAAAATATAACAGGGGTGAGAAACAGTGTTGTTTTTGGCAGCAAATTTTGATTTTAGTTATAATCATAGTCTCTTGAATAGTTTTCATTTAGTTTTACTCACATTTTTGTCACCTGGAATGTTTTACTGTTAGTCTAGTTTTAGTCGACTAAATATAAGATTTTAGTCAACTAAATCTACAGTTGTTAACGAAATGTATGTTGGCGGGCTGTGATGCCGTCGCAATGACGGATTTTACACTTGCTGAAAATAGCTGATCTACAAGCTGTGAGCTTGTAGATCAGCTATTTTCAGCATGCAACCAAGTGTAAAATGACTCATACTGGATCTCTTGTCCACTACTCCCTTCCTAAGATTTTAGTCTAGTTTGTATTTAGTCTTAGTTTTAGTCACCATATCTTAGTTTTCATGTCGTTTCTTTCCATTTAGTTTTCTTCAGTGGAAAAGGGTAGTCGACGAACATTGGTTTTAGTCGACGAAAACAACACTGGTGAGAAAGCAGGGAGAGTGAGTAACATACCATGGTCTTTGGGTTCCTGCTGTTCAGCAGAGTTGAGGTTGATAGAGTTCATCTTCAGCTGAAGTCTGGAGTCCACAGTCAGATCTGATCAGAAACGGTTGATATCCTGGAGCAGTTGTGGACTGTGGAGAACTGACACAGACCCACCAACTCTCCTCAATACTAGAGAGAGGTGGAACCATCTCTCAACCAATCACAACATCACAAACACCTCCCTCCTCCCCCCAGGCACGCTCTGTGCAACCTTCTAGAAAGAACCTGGTGAGATTGCTTTGTAAGCTTCATATTTAACATAATATGAATCCATTCCATCTATATCCAAATTCTAGCTGGAGTTGAGCCTCAGAGGGGCAGCTTCTTGTCCAAAACAAACAAAACTAGAAAAAGTGCCCTTCCGGGCACAGGTCTCCACCAGGTTATCCACAGATCCGTGCAGTTAGAGGTAAAAACACTTTTCGGCCAGTTATAGCGCCACCTTGAGGCTGAGTTGAAATTGTTCATGTGGCATTTCGTCCTCGGCCTAGTGGGAATGTGGGTGCACAATTTCACGGAAATCACGCGATGTGTTCATGATTTGCAGCATTTTGTTTGAAACTGAGCACTCCTGTGAACTTTGGAAGCCAATCTTAACCAATCAGGATGGAGTCTGATAAATCTGAAAGACCCGTTTCGTTGAATGGCTCTAGAGAGACTGTGTACCAATTTGCGTGATGTTTGGACAAAATCTGTAGGTGTACTGTGCAAAAACTTGTTTTGCACAAAGCGGCCTCCTGGTGGCGCTATAACAGGCCGTTCTGGAAAGTTTGGGGCAGAGGTTCATGGTTGGCATCCAGGGAGTGTGTGTGCAAAATATGGCATCGACCGGGTTAACGGTGGCTGAGATTAGCTGTTCACGGACACACGGACACACGGACACACGGACGGACGGACGGACGGACACGCGGACGGACGGAGTGCAAAACATACTCTCCCCACATGCCTTCGGCCTGGTGGAGACAATAACGAGATATACTTTGTGCTTGTACAGTATGTACAGCAGGGGTTGTAAACTTTGACGATAGAGAGGGCCACTATACAGTATTTCCACACTGATTCCAGAGGGCCACATTGCATACTACTGTCATAGAAAAAATAGCAGATCTACAAGCTCAAAACATGTCGCACTGTGACACGTTTTGAGCTTGTAGATCAGCTATTGTTTTGGCTATATTTGAATTGAAATCCAGAATTTTTGCTATTTTTCAATTGGAATACTGAAAAGTAAAAATGTATATGCCTATATATATTTTTTTTTACAAATTTTCATACAGTATATTTGTAAAAATGTATTTAAATGCCAATTTACAAGTTACACGTTTTTTTGTGGATAGGACAATACATTTGTGAAAATTATCATAAAAAAGCGTGACGTTTGTCTCAAAATGACTTGAAAAAGGAATGCCAAATGCAGATTTACAATTCACACGCAGAATTGAGGATTTACAAATGGTATTTTAGGATAAACTCACACACAAATCTATATTTGTTTTGTAAAAATACGAAATACATTTGTAAATCATGGAAAAACATTTGCAAATCATAGAAAAACATTTGCAAATCTTGGAAACACATTTGTAAATCTTGGAAACACATTTGTAAATCATGGAATATTTGTAAAAACCTTCGAACGATTTTGAGATTTTTGACTCCACCAGGCCGAAGGCATGGGGAGAGAGTATGTTTTGCACTCTGTGTGTGTGTGTGTGTGTGTGTGTGTGTGTGTGTGTGTGCGTCCGTCCGTCTGTTACCAGCTAATCTCCGGCATCGTTAACCCGGTCGGTGCCAAATTTTCCACATACACTCCCTGGATGCCAACGATGAATGCCCCAAATTGCCTGTTATAGCAACACCAGGAGGCACCTCCAGATTCTGTCCAACAATCCCTCAAATCGTTACACACTATCTCTATAGTCATGTGTTCAAGACGGATCTGTCCAATATTTCATTGGCCCGTTTTGAACAAAAAGCCTCAAATCATGAACGCAGCGTGCAATTTACGTGAAAGATTTCACTGACTTTCCTACTAGGCGTAAGAAGAAATGGCACCCTGTTCACATTGGCCTATTATAGCGCCTTGGTGACGACCTGTGGGCACTTTATCTAGTTAAGGATCAGGGCTGGCCACTGGTTTATTGCATACAGTAAGCACCCTACAATGTTTATCTACTCCTGCGTGCGTGCGTGTGGCAAGCAAGTCAATACGTAATTTTTTACATTTTGTGAATGTTTTTGGTTTCTTTCCATTTTTACCCTATTTATCTCTCTCTCTGGTTGGTATCACAGGCTATAGTGTATAGGCAGTCTGTCTGGATAATATGCCCATATATGGACATACCTGATGTCAGCGTCCACCAATAAAATTGTTGGCAATGGTTGATGTCTGTCCGGAGCTTGATCAGCGCGCGTGCGTGCTGCGTGTGTGTGCGTGTGATGTCAGAGAGGGAGGAAGAAGGTATTACGTCCCCCCCCAACTCAGTGACATCACTGACTATGTCACTCACTATGTGTATGAATACAGGACATTGTTGGCTGCCTCCTCTGAGATACTCCCACTTGCATCCACTTGAAGCATTTTGGATCAATATTTGTAAATCGCAATTTAATTAATTGGTAAAACGAGTTGAACGCATGACCGACTTTCATCTCTAGTTTTCGGCAAGATGGGTTTGCTGACAATTCTTAAGAAAATGAAGTACAAAGAACGAGAGATGAGACTTCTGATGCTGGGTCTTGACAACGCCGGAAAGACGACAATCGTGAAGAAATTCAACGGGGAAGACATCAGCACCATCTCTCCAACTCTTGGTTTTAATATCAAAACACTGGAGCACAGAGGGTTCAAGCTGAACATATGGGACGTGGGTGGCCAGAAGTCCCTGCGCTCCTACTGGCGGAACTACTTTGAGAGCACGGATGGCCTGATCTGGGTGGTGGACAGTGCAGACAGACTCCGGCTGGAGATGTGCAGGCAAGAGCTTGGCACACTGCTCATGGAGGAGAGGTTAGCAGGGGCCACTCTGCTGGTGTTTGCCAACAAACAGGACCTGCCAGGGGCCCTGTCTAAAGAGGCCATACGAGAGGCGCTAGACCTGGATACAATAAAGAGCCATCACTGGTGTATCATTGGCTGCAGTGCAGTAACGGGACACAGTCTTTTAGCTGGAGTGGACTGGCTACTGGACGACATTGCCGCAAGGGTCTTTACCGCTGACTAGATGGAACGACGGGTCGTAGACGATTGTGTATTCCCAAGGAACCTATACTGTTAGGAAGCCCATTCCTATTTACTGTAAGTGAATGAGAAAAAATGCAAGCACACCAAGGCCAATTGGCACCTGTTGCTGAAAAAGTAATAAGTATATTCACCCTATCCATATGTCTGTGTCTCAGACGCTGCTGGTCTGATTGATTGGTGTCAAACTTTGCACTCTCAGGCCAAGGAAAGTGCCCCACTTGAAATTGGCCTTGGACCATGTGACAAAGACTGTCACGGTTTGACTGTCAGTATAGTAAGGTGTGTGGGCAGGGCCTATTTACAAGAGTTGCATGAACACAACATCCAATCACATTGAGGGGCCCCTATAGGCACCCCACACCAGGTTCAATCATCCCCCATAACAAGCATCACCTTCTCAGGACATTCCACTTTCATCTGCTGTCACAAACCTGGGTGTTAGAATGGGCCCCCACCTCAACTATGAGGTGGAGTACCCCAGTACTGGTGAAACTGAGCGCCTACTTAACATGAAAGATCATGAAAATGATGTCCATGAAAATCCCTCTATTTACTATTAATTAATTAATTAATAATTAATTAAGACTTATCTTTGCATTAAAAAAAACTGTGAGAGTTTTTGCTTTTTTGTGTGGGGGGATTATTATTATCGTTATCATTATTTTCTAATTATCATGGATGCATGATGGTGCATTTTGTCAAAGGAGAAAGTCAAATAAACCCTTTGATTTGAAATAATTTGGTGTAGGCTAAATCGGCCTGGCAGATTTGTAGAAACGATGTCGACAGAAATACAAAATATTGCTACACATTGCCATGTATTGCTATGGGGATAAAATATTGTTAGGGTGGAAATAAAAAATGTAAACCGTTTTCCTCTAGGGTCCATAGAACAGAAAAAACATGGTTTACAAGATTCTTCACGAAACATTCACTTTAGTACACAATGACACACACTACAAGTTACCAGGAGGGACGAAGTTACACAGCACAGCCCTTGCTAGGCAACCCAGGTGGAGATATTTTTTCATTCGTTTTCTTGTGATTTTGATTAATTCATCAAAATCAAACATAACAATCACCGCAAGGTTGACAGGACCCTGTTTGTCCCAGTGTATTAAAAGGATAGAGACTGATCTGGCGTGAAGGTCTACTTCCGTGCAACCGAGCGCTCAATGTTAAAGCCAAGCTGCACGGGTCCGCCTGCAGTCCTTCCTCTTACCACTAGGGCCCAGTGCTTCAACGTTGGAGCGCCTCACTGGCCCCTTGGTTCGTCCATATCTCTGTGTGCAACTAATCTCAGACACCAGTGTTGAACTTTGCATGCACACCCACAGGAGTAGGCCAAGGAAGACACTTCACATTTGATATGAAGGAAGCCTTGTGGACATTTATTCATGCATTAATAGCAGTTTATAACAAGGTCACTATGGCCTGCGCTTGGCTTCCTTCTCCATCCATCCATCTTCAACCGCTTATCTGTAGGCAGGTCGCGGGGGCAACAGCTCCACCAGAGTGCTCCAGACTTCCCTCTCCAGAACAACATTAGTGACTTCCTCCTGGGGGATTCCGAGAAGTTCCAAGGCCAGTGAGTCGATGTGTTTCCTCCAACTGCGCCTTGGTCTTCCCCGGGGTCTGGGACGTGCGTCGAGGACCTCCCTAGGGAGACGCCCGAGAGGCATCCTAACCAGATGCCCGAACCACCTAAGCTGGCTCCTTTCCGGGCGAAGGAGCAGCGGTTCTACTCCGAGTCTCTCTCATGTGACTGAACTTCTCACCCTATCTCTAAGGGAGATGCCAGCCACCCGTCGAAGAAAACTCATTTCGGCCGCTTGTATTCGCGACCTTATTCTTTCGGTCATGACCCACACTTCATGACCATAGGTGAGAGTAGGAATGAAGATTACTCGGTAAACAGAGAGCTTTGCCTTCTGGCTCAACTCTCTTTTCGTCACAACATTGCGGTACAGCGATTGCAATACCGCCCCTGCCACTCCGATTCTCCGGCCGATCTCCTTCTCCGTCCTTCCCTCACTCGTGAACAAGACCCAGAGATACTTGAACTCATTCACCTGTGGTAATGCCTCATTCCCTCCCAGGACTGCACAATCCACCTGCTGAGAACAATGGCCTCAGATTTGGAGACGCTGATCCTCATCCCAGCCACCGTACACTCGGCTGCGAACCGGTCCAGTGAGAGCTGAAGGTCTCGGACCGATGGTGCCATCAGGACCACATCATCTGCAAAAAGCAGTGATGCAACCCATAGCTCACCGAGCCGAATACCCTCTCCGCCACGACTTCGCCTCAAGATCCTGTCCATGAAAATCACAAACAGGATGATAGGTGACAATGCGCAGTCCTGGCGATGGCCAACCCCCACCAGAAACTAATCCGACTTACTCCCGAGAACACCGACACATCTCTCGCTTTGGGTGTACAGAGATTGGACGGCCCTCAGCAAGGTCCCCCTTACCCCATACTCCCTTAGGACCTCCCACAGGACCTCCCGGAGGACCCGGTCATATGCCTTCTCCAAATCCACAAAACACATGTAGACCGGATATACTCCCAGGCCTTCTCCAGGATTCCTGCAAGAGTATACATCTGGTCAGTTGTTCCACGGCCAGGACAGAATCCACATTGTTCCTCCTGAATCTGAGGTTCGACTATCGGCCGGACCTTCCTTTCCAGCACCTTGGCGTAGACTTTCCCCGGGAGGCTGAGTAATGTGATACCTCTGTAATTGGCACACACCCTCTGATCCCCCTTTTTAAACAGTGGGACCACCACCCCGGCCTGCCACTCCCTCGGCACTGCCCCAGACTTCCACGCAATGTTGAAAAGGCGTATCAACCAAGACAGCCCCTCAACACCCATAGCCTTCAGCATTTCTGGATGAATCTCATCAACCCCCGGGGCTTTGCCACTGTGGAGCTGCTCACACACAGCGCGTGCGAGCGATTACCGCCGCCTGATTACCTCTGACGCTACGCTTATAGTATTGGACGACCAACCTTTTCCAAGACCGACAGCAAATGTTCTCTTATAGCGAGAAGCACACCGCATACCTCAAAAGAAAGCTTAATTTGTCCACTCCAATTAAAAAAAATTATTTTACCATCTTCCATTCTGGAGATATATACCTTTATGTATCACCTGCTTTTGTAGTAACGTGCTCTTCTTGAACAGAAAGCCTATAGTTAGGGACCGTTTTATGTCAGACGTTGACAGGCAGTTATAAAAATGAACACAAAAAATATCTTATACATACTATACACCGAATGAAAGCCCTGAATGTCTACTTTTACGAGGAAAGTACACATTGATCCCATCTACCCTTCGTCGGTAATTGGCTTTTGTATGAGCTAAAGAATGAGCATAGAGACTGAGGGACCACGTGAGGGCTACGTTACTACTGTTTTGTTTATTTTTTATGATGATGATGATGATGATGACGGATCGCACAGACGCCAGGCGGGTAGATAAAATGATGCAAAGACGTTGTCATTATTTATCCATCTACCGGTATGTACGTGTCTGTCACTATGTATCGTTCCAACTCGGCTGGAACATGTTAGACACTACTACTCAACGTTATTTCAGCTCCGGTGGTCAGCTCACCTTACCACCGAAAATCCAGACTATGAATAGGCCTTTAGTGAAGGGTTAGTGAAGACAGACAGGAAAGAGAGAGAGAGGAAAATGCAGCAAAGGTCGTCATGAACGGCCGGGACTCGAACATGCGGTGCGCTGTCAGGCCAGAGCCATTGCAGTGCTCGGTGTCGAGTTGAGTATCTTGTTAAGATACTCTTAATAGCCTGTTAATATACTGTTGGTGCATTTTGACTACACATATCTCCTGTTAATAGCTCCTTAACCACGCAGGCAAGAGGTGATGTCAAATAAAAATAAAACATTTAAAGCTCCCAGCGAGATGATTCAGTGTAGAAAATGTGACCAAATAATTGGAATGTATATTATATCATAATATACTCAATACTCAATGTTTTCTTTTGAGCTTGATACCAAATAACAATTGTCCCTTTTGTTCCGTGGATACACTGTAGGCCATGCATAAGCCTGCCATTTGGACAATTTGCTTTGTATTACAATGTTTTCTTTGAATTGCACAGAGCAAATAACATTCCAAATGCTGCTTCCAACGAGAGACAAACGTAAGCCTTCCAAACTGCTGCCTGGATACCTGTCTGTCACATTTGCAGCCTTAATCCCAGCCGGGCCCGGGATTGCTGAGGACATAGATCAACATCGTTCTGTTGCCATTCGCGAAGAATGTGCAGCACAATCCCGGCGTGGCTGATGTTCAGAATACTACAGAGTATGACTTCAGTGAACAGCAAATGTTCACCAGTGAAGTCATCAGATTAGGTGAGTTCTCAGATGACTCAATGAGTACTAAAACACTTAAGCTTCACTCTATGTGGTGAACTGTGATGCACAAAGAATAAACTGTATATATATAGCCTATATGTATCCTCAAACTATTCAAAACGCAGGATAAACCCGGCTATCTATCATTTAGCAGCATAGATTCAAATTTCTTTGGATAGATTCACAATATTTGAGAAACCACTTCCATGAGGGATAGGTTAAAATGGTAAATGGCGCTTTACATAGATTGTGCATTACATTCACACACACATTCATACACCGATTGCGGCGGAAGCCATGCAAGGTACCAACCAGCACACCAGACACCTGGACATGTAGACAGGAGGAGCAGGGATTCGAACCGCCGACCCATGGATCATTGGACGACCTGCTCTACCTCTTGAGCCACAGTCTCCCAGGTAGGTTCGAACATTGCATGCGAGCACTCTGGAACATGATATCCAAAGTGCTCCTTTGCTCTCCACACTTTCTGTGGACACAGCGCCTAATAGTACAGTCCATCCATACCTCATTATGCTGTATGCTTTATTTGTTTCCTGCTGTGTTATCTTAAAATGGAAGAGCCTCTCTGCCTCAAGACCAAAATCTCCCCCGACCAAGGAAAGATTCCTTCTATCTTTTAAGATGTTTGGATTGGAGATTAGTTGCACACAGACAACAGTAACGCGGACACACACACAGACACATGTTGCGTTATAAGCAAACTTATAATGCATTATAATCTGCATATGTAAGACTGAATACAGTAATTATAGTCATCAGCACTCATAATGACTCATAATGCTTTATAACAATAATCATAAAACAAAGCATTTTATTCTGACTTATAAGGTCTAGTATGAATGCATAATTATAACTGCATGATTACAAACTATAATAGGCTTGCCTTTAAGTGTTATGATTGCAATATAATGAAATCATAACACTTTTACGCCTTTTATAATTTCCAGTATGAAAGTCAAGTACTGTAATTATTCTTTGGCACTGTGGACTTTTTGGAAACACTTCCTATATATCCCATGTTAATCTCATAGTTGCAATACATTATAATTGTATAATTTTATTTCACTATAAGTGATCATTTGTTGTTTTAAGACAATAAATCTATGCAAGAACAAGATACAACATACAATTATTTGATTGGTTTAATGGAGTCTGTGAAAAGGCCCATGGAGCCTCCCAGCCACTCCTGCAATCAAGGCTGAGTGGCTGGCAGCTTGCTCACTGCACACAGGTGTGGGAGGCTACAAATAGGACTCAATGCACTCACTCATTCATGCATGCTTCACCATACTGGCTGGTATACCAAACCTCCAGCACCATCTCTCTTCACTCTCCAACTGTGTGCGTCCACTAACCAAACGTGAGTTCAAAAGCCTCTGGAAACCCAACTGTTTATTCATTGCCATAACTATTAATCACCCATCATGGACTCACTTCATTGCACCTGTTATTGTTTATACTATATGACTAGCAGTACTTGAGTTGTTTATTTTCTTAATGGGTCATTGAATCGGACTGTTGACTAATAGACATAGTGTTTGGCCTGCATAACGGCATCACACATATGTGTGTTCACACATGCGTGTGTTTATGTATATGTATATATATATATGCATATGTATGTATATGCGTAGGTATGTGTGTATATATATGTATGCATACATACTGTGTATTCGACCTATTATATTCATATATATAGATATATGTGTGTATTGTGTAGGTGTTTGATATTGTATATATAGGCTGCCCATGACATGAATATTATTTAGTATTGACGTTATTGGATGTAACTGCTATTTATGATTTGGATACGTTTACTGATGCCACACCTTGTATATTGTTTGTCCCCTTTGTACAGCACACACCAATTAAAACCTTAAACCGAATCCTCTGCCTCTGCCTCGTCTTGGTCAGCCTGGCCGGTGGCCTTGCCTGCTCACCATTTTGTCCATTACACCTCACCTATACCCATATACAAACTATTCCGAGTGCCAGCACTCTTTCAATGGTCCTTCGAGCCGGATGTAATGGAACCGATGGCAGGCAGAGAGGAAGGCACAAGGCTGGAGGATGAGGAGGAAGAACAGAAATTGGAGGATCAAGCGGAGCCGGACGAAAGGGCCATGAAGCCGCTCCAGGGAGCCACCGTCCGACCCAAGGCCCATGCCACAAGGCAACAACCTGCCTTGCTGGTTGAAGGGTTGCCTCACCCCCAGAGGAGGCGACAACAGCCGAGTGCAGCCTTGGTGGAACCGGGCCAGCCCGCAGAGGAACCACCTGCTGCATCATCCAGCCACGCAGGCTCCGCCCACCACTCCAGAGCGCCCAGCCACGCAGGCTCCGCCCACCACTCCAGAGCGCCCAGCCACGCAGGCTCCGCCCACCACTCCAGAGCGCCCAGCCACGCAGGCTCCGCCCCCTACTCCAAAGCGCCGAGCCAGGCACCCTCCACCCACCACTCCAGAGCGCCCAGCCAGGCAGGTTCGGCTCACTATTCTAGAGCTGCCAGCCAGGCGGTTTCTGGACAGAGCCATAGAAGTCGGCACAGCGGACACTCAATAGCCCTGCATGACACCCAAGTGGCCGCCCTCGAAGAACGGAAGAGGGCCATGGCTCTGTTAGAGATCGAACAGCAGATTAAGGAGGACAGAATCGCAGATGAGCGATGTTGGATTCTGGAGGAGCGGACTCGGCGGGACCTGCAGGAGAAGGAGAACATCTCCAAGCACATGGTGCAACAGCGGCGGCTGAGACAGGCCAGGCAGAGGTTGGAGGAGGCCCAGATTGTCTCGTCTTTCCTTGTGCAGAACGAGCAGGCAGATGAAGACACAGAGGCCGTCCACCCGGCAGAGTCCGTCAACCCGGCAGGGGGCGCCGCCCAACAGGTCTCCCTGGACCGCCCTGCATACGCAGCCTTCCAAGGCGGACAGAGCAACACCCGGCCCTGTCGCATTCAATGCAGAGTCGTCGAGGGAGGAGGAGAGAGGGCTGCCGCACCAAACCTTCCGCTCTGCGATGGAAAGGACTCCTCCCAATGTAGGGATCTATCCAGCCCATCTCCCTACCACCAGTTACCGCCGCCTGGTCCAAACCGAGCTTAACCGCATCTTTGAAGGACCTACTGTCAAGGCCAGGGATGCTGCTGCTTTCCAGGACTTCACCCTGGCAGTACGGTCCCTGACGTCCATGTTGGATTCGGTCGAGGGAGAGAACTGTAACGAGCTCAAATGTGGTTCCCACGTTGACAAACTGCTCTGCAAGCTTCCACCTTCCCTCAGTGAGAATTTCATTGAACATTGCTTGACACGAGGCATTCTGAAGGAGGGCTCCAGCTGCACATATGTCCTCAAAGATCTGGCCAGTTGGCTGGAAGTTAAAGCCAAAGCAAAGATCATTGCCCAACAGGCCACCGTCTCAGCCAATGATGCGGAGGTGAGGAAGGAGTCGGAGGACAGGAAAGCTCCCCGCAAGGCTAACCCAACCACGATGTACTTCAGCACTGAGGATGGGAAGGAAGCTTCTCCTCAGAAAGACAAGAACCCCAAATTCCAGGCATATTGCCCTTACTGCAATGCTTACAGACCACTTCATGGGCTCCTGTCCCAAAGCCAGAGAGCTCACTCAACCACAGCTCAAAGCCTGGATAACCGCCGGTGACCGCTGTTACAAGTGTGCCCGGACCCACCAGGTGGAGACCTGCACTTTAAAGAAACCCTGCAATCGATGCAAAGACATTCATCTCACCGTTCTGCACGATGTCGTCCCTCACTTCCAGAGGGAGCAGAGCGTACTCATGGTGGGAGCAGCCCCTAAGAGGCTGTACGTTGACCAACCAAGCTACTCATCCAAGGTCATGTTGAAAGTGGTGAAGGTCACCTTAAGAAATGGACAAAGGAGCATGGAAGCATTCGCCGTCTTAGATGATGGATCTGAAAGAACCATCATTCTCCCAGCTGCCATCCGGCAGCTTAGCCTCAAGGGGACTCCAGAGACCCTTAACCTCAGGACGGTGAGACAGGATGTGCTCCAGGTGAAGGGTGCAACAGTCGCCTTCTCCATTTCTCCCCTAGGTCGACCCGACCTGGTGTACCCGATTGAAAACGCCTTCACTGCTCATGGACTTGACTTGGCTGAACACACCTGTCCAGGGAGTGCCCTCCAGAAATATTATTCTCACCTTGAGAGACTCCCACTGCCTAACCTGGTCAAGGTTAAACCTCTCCTCCTCATCGGGTCCGACTACCCGTCCCTCATTACCCCGATTGAGCCAGTGGTGGCAGGACCTACCGGAGGGCCGGTTGCTATCCACACATCCCTGGGTTGGGCAGTCCAGGGTCCAGCCCATCCCTGTACCCATGCCCATGGGGCACAACAAGCCTGGAACACCCTCTTCACAGGGAGCAGCCCAACTCCAGCCCCTAACCTCTCCGCTGAGCTCCTTCGCAATGTGGAGTTACCGTGGCAGATAGACACTTTCCCACATCCACATCCTCCTCTCTCCACGACACCAAGGTTCGTCCTTCCCCTACTCCGTGGAACCAAGCGTAGGCTGGAAAGGGATCCGGAACGGGCTGAAATCCCACCACTGCCACCAGAGCTGATTGCTGCTACACGGGAGAGTGTTGACGGGGTGGCTCCCTCAACCTCTATCACTGCAGAGACCATCCAGTTCCAGCAGTCTCAGGCCCTGAGACGGTTAATTTCAAGACGGGGGACCCCCTTCGAGGTCCTCGCTGATTGTGGTACCAACGTCCGATCAGGATACACCAAGCTAGAGGAAGCTTTCAGAACGATGGAGCCTCAGCTTCAGCACCAGTTATCTGACCACCAGATCTCCTTCAAATTCAACCCCCCGCGTGCGCCGCATGTCGGAGGTACATTGGAATGGGAGATCAAATCCGTTAAGACGGCCCTGACAGTCGCCTTGGGTGACCAGACCTGCAGCGAGACTGTCATGATCGTGGATCCCCAATTGCCTCGTGCCTCCTGGCCAACCGGCCGGGTCACGAAGACCATTCCTGGTCGTGATGGTCGCGTCCGAACTGTTGAGGTCAAGGTGAAGAACCGGACTTATCGCCGCCCTGTTGCCAGGATAGTCCCTCTTCCGGAGGTGTCTGAGGAGGAACATTGGGCCTTTTATAACAAGGAATTTACCTAAATTCCGGGGTGGCTGTGAAAAGGCCCATGGAGCCTCCCAGCCACTCCTGCAATAAAGGCTGAGTGGCTGGCAGCTTGCTCACTGCACACAGGTGTGGGAGGCTACAAATGGGACTCAATGCACTCACTCATTCATGCATGCTTCACCATACTGGCTGGTATACCAAACCTCCAGCACCATCTCTCTTCACTCTCCAACTGTGTGCGTCCACTAACCAAACGTGAGTTCAAAAGCCTCTGGAAACCCAACTGTTTATTCATTGCCATAACTATTAATCACCCATCATGGACTCACTTCATTGCACCTGTTATTGTTTATACTATATGACTAGCAGTACTTGAGTTGTTTATTTTCTTAATGGGTCATTGAATCGGACTGTTGACTAATAATAATAATAATAATAATAATAATAATAAACTTTATTTGTATAGCACTTTTCATACATAAATGCAGCTCAAAGTGCTTCACAGGGCAGGACACAAAAATAAAATACAATAAAAACACAAGTAGTTAAAATGATAAAACAATAGCAGAGAAAAAAAAAAACGAATATAAGAACATAAAATAAATAAAAAGACATAAAATAAAAATAAAACTCAACTAAAAGCAAGGGTGAAGAGGTGAGTCTTGAGTTGAGATTTAAAAATGTCTACAGAGGGTGCGTGTCTGAGCTCGAATGGAAGTTTATTCCAGGCTGTTGGGCCATAGAAGCAAAAAGCTGCCTCACCGTACTTTTTTGTGCACTTTTTTTTAGGCACTTCAAGTAGGCCAGCATTGGAGGACCTGAGGGGGCGGCTAGGGACATATCTAGGTAGGCAGTCACGGAGGTACGGAGGTGCGAGACCATTGAGAGCTTTATAGACAAGTAACAGAATTTTAAAGTCAATCCTATAAACAACCGGAAGCCAGTGCAGAGATGCCAAAACTGGAGTAATATGTTCTCTCATCTTAGTTCTAGTTAAGACTCTAGCTGCTGCATTTTGGACAAGTTGTAATCTGTCAGTCGTTTTCTTAGGGAGTCCTGAAAAAAGTGCATTGCAATAGTCAAGCCGAGAAAAAACAAAGGCATGGATTAGCGTTTTTGCATCGTCCAAGGACAGATAGGCTCTGATTCGTGCAATATTTCTAAGGTGAAAAAAGGCAATCTTGGTAACATGATTAATGTGTGAATTAAAATTTAATTCAGAATCAATAATAACCCCCAGGTTCTTTACTGTACTGTTACTTTCTACAGTCAGGTTGCCAAGTCTGCTAGACATAGTGTTTGGCCTGCATAACGGAATCACACATGTGTGTTCACACATGCGTGTGTTTATGTATATGTATATATATATATGCATATGTATGTATATGCGTAGGTATGTGTGTATATATATGTATGCATACATACTGTGTATTCGACCTATTATATTCATATATATAGATATATGTGTGTATTGTGTAGGTGTTTGATATTGTATATATAGGCTGCCCATGACATGAATATTATTTAGTATTGACGTTATTGGATGTAACTGCTATTTATGATTTGGATACGTTTACTGATGCCACACCTTGTATATTGTTTGTCCCCTTTGTACAGCACACACCAATTAAAACCTTAAACCGAATCCTCTGCCTCTGCCTCGTCTTGGTCAGCCTGGCCGGTGGCCTTGCCTGCTCACCATTTTGTCCATTACACCTCACCTATACCCATATACGAACTATTCCGAGTGCCAGCACTCTTTCAGAGTCTTAACAAACAAAATATTTGATTCTGGTAAGGAACTCAAACTATATTTTTATTTTTATACCATAGCGTAGCCTATATATTTTCAGAACACACCAAGCTGGGAATGTTTAAATGTAATCCCCCCCCCCCCCCCCCGACACCTGCATGCACACACACACACACACACACACACACACACACACACACACACACACACACACACACACACACACACACACACACACACATATTTCAATAAATCAATCCCTGGTAGCGAAGAAGAGGCTATTCAAATGTAACAAGTTATTTATCACCAAGTCATGAAATCTAACTCATAGCAATAATTTACAGACTGAATGATTTATTGACTGCATGGAATAACTGTCTGACCAACTGAATGATAGGCTGGCTTATCATTGGTGGCTCACTATAACTTTGACCAAATATAGTACTGGATATAACTAGTAGTCTGGCTGACATGCCAACTGAACTAACTAATTGACTGAACATGCTGACAGACCGCATGCATGATGGATGGAGTACTGTCTGTGTGATCACAGCCTTGGCTGTGAGACAAATGCAGGCACATTGTCTGCATGCCAAGCGGATGTGTAACAAGCCGTTGTCAGCTAAGACCCTCCTCCGACCCTCCATTGCCTAGATTACTTTCTGTATAGGATAATTCCCTGGCAGCCTTATTGTGGCAAATATAGCAACAGAGATGTCTCAGCTGCTGTATCTTTTAAACCTGAGCCCCACTTTTCTCATCTACAACATCCCATCTATCTCCTTATCCAGAGACAGGGAACTAAGATGTCCACAAGCCCCCCCCACCCCCCCCCCCCCCCCCCCTCTGGTGGACTATACCTCACACCCTCATGCAGCCAATGACAGACCTCAGAATATCAAGTATCACTATATCACAAGGCCTTATTCTCTGCGCGGAGCTCGCAGGTACTTCCTCCAGTCTCCAGTCTTCCTCCACAGGGGAGCTTGCATCTTTCTCCTTCTCTGAGGTAAGATGGAAAGGTTAGAAGCCACTATATCCTGAATCCTAATTTATATGCTTTGAAAATGCATTGTTCTTGTTGAGCAACTTGTTGCGGACACTTTTAGCCAAAGCATGACGTTAGCATTTAGAACGGACTCTACAGCAATAGGGTGATTCCTCAAATACCCTGTTTCAGGTGTAGTTTGTGATATGTTTTTTTGTTATTGTTATTTTAAGCCAAAACTCTGCTTGTTGTATAGAATAGAGGGGAAGAGTTGTGACAAAGTTGTCTCTCCCACTTGAAACCTACAGTATGAGAAGAACATGTGACATGAATCAATGAATGCTCATTAAAATCAGTTCCCTCACTATAGCAGAGACTGGGTGGATGTTTCTGCCAGCAGGTTGGTTGTATGTGTACAATTACCAAACATGTTAAACATAAATGTATGTTCATGCTCAGGAGTGCAGATAGTAGTATTTGGGAGATGAGCTTTGTGGGCTTGGTTTGCATAATTTCCGAAATAATTATTAGAATAACATTTAATTAATAAATGTAATTGTATAATGCTTCAAGATATAATATTTAATTAGTTACATCTCATAAAAGTACACTAATAAACGTATTTGTTTTCAGTTCCTCTACGGTAACAAATAATAAAAATTACAAAAACAACAACATAAAGCATTGTACTGGTAAAGAAATATCTAAGGTTGTACAGTCATCATAGCACTGTGTGTGTGTGTGTGTGTGTGTGTGTGTGTGTGTGTGTGTGTGTGTGTGTGTGTGTGTGTGTGTGTGTGTGTGTGTGTGTGTGTGTGTGTGTGTTTGTTTGTTTGTGCATGTATGTTTACATGTAGTCTTCGTATATAAAGTGCCAGCTGCCTGTGTGTGAGATAAGCTTGCGTAGTATAGATAGGTATGTGGGGGATTGTTTGTGCATAGCTTGTCTCATTTCATGTTTGTGCATAGCTGCCTCTATGTTTCATGTGTTCTGAACAGGTTGTCGATACTACAGATATATTATAACATATTATGGAAAATAAACAATTACTATCTAGAGTTAATGTTAATCTTTTAACATTATCTTTTTATTTTTAACAATGAAAAGATTGTTAGTAACAAGTAACAGGTTGAATTGCATGTTGCAGGATGGAGATTATTCTTTAGCAGGGCAGTTTTGTGGGTTCTTTGATGCTTGGCGGTCTTCTTCATTGCCAAAGGATGTGTAACATTTGCCATTTGTATGTCATTGGAGGGACGCGTTTATCCACGGTGCCTTCTGTTACCTTGAGTCACTGTGTTCGTTTTTAGAACGGGCAGCCCCCCTTCAGGATTTAAACAGCTAACACTGGCCGTGTTAATGCCATGCTCTGCCCATTTGAGCTGCAAACAGGACCACAAACCTTACCACACGCCTAATGTTTGCTGAAGTCTGAAGTGCACCAAACATTTCCAATGATAAATTATGATGGCTTAGCTAGGGATAGGCTGGTGATATTCTCATAATGAATGTCCGAATGGTTGAGCCTTGAACGGTTTGCTCCCATCATTCTTTCCTATGACCTACTGAGACATGCTTCCACATTCTCTCTCTACCCTTTCATCGGTTTTTCACACATCCCACATATCCTCATTCGATCCCTCTGTTACTCATTCACTGTCACTCATACATACTTGGTATACTGTATACCCCATCCGTATTTAACATCTGATATGGTGCTGATTGTTGAATGTGTTTTCACTGGGGGAATGACCTACAGATAGTAAACCGTACTGTCCATGATATGATGAGTGGTGCCCGGAATGGATGGACCAGTGGGATTAGTGAAGCTATTTGGACAAGGCTCCTAGCTGATGGTCTGAAATATGATCCCATTCTAATCCTCGCGACCTCTGCAGCTGTGCTGGATAGTGAAGTGTGAAAAAGTCATCCAAAGACACTTTATATATATAACAAAAAGGATCACAAATGCTATGTACCCTTTGTAGGCCAGATGAGTAACCTCTGAGCATTGTGTCTCTGAACACTATAGCTGAACACTTTCTGCGCCTTTTCCCTGGTTACCTGTATATAGTAGTGCTACAGTAGATACAGTGCTAGCAAACTCAAATTCCACGGTTCCACATGTACTGGATAAATACATGAAATGTAAATATGTACATGAAAGGCTTTCACGTTATAGGCCTTGGATTTGTCAGCAAGTCGGCCATACATCCACCCATGACCAACATTTGCATTTTAAAACAACTTGCCAGACGCCAGAGACTTAATGATAACTTGCCTATTCCTAACATCACCAACATGTCCAAATTCTGGAGAATGATTGAAGAAAGGTAACTTCTTTCAATGTAGGCTAAAATGTTTTCACACTTGCACATGCAGTTATATGCATACAAACAGATATTATAATATAATCCCTCACAGAGGACAGTCACCTGTAGTACCACACTCTTGGAGCAGTTCAATGGCATGCTCAAGAGCACTTTGGCAATGTTGATGGTTGGGGTTCTAGATGTGATACATTGAAACCATGTTAAATTCCTGGCAAGAAGCGACAAGAAAAAACAGCATAAAATTGGTATTTTTATGTTTCACGCATTGTTGGCCTAAAACTGGACTACACTGATGTTTTTCAGAAACTTGGATCTTTCATTCATGTCCAGTTTGTCCACTTTGCATACACAGCAAATCACTGCACTCACTGAGCACCATCATTTAATGATGGTGAATTACATCAGGGCTTTTCAACCCGTGGGTCACCAAATTATTTGTTTGTGTACTATGTGTGGTGGTGGTGGTGGTGGGTGGGGGGGGGGGGGGGGGGATTATTGTATGTAAAAAGAAAAAGGATATTTTTCGTCTTTTTTCTATAGAGTTTACATAGGCCTATGAACATGCATAATTGTTCCTTAACGATTATGTCTGGTTATAATTTTGTAGACTGTATGTCTGTATTTTCTGTTATTAAGGTTATTGTCGCTGTCAAGTACTAATGGGGGGGGGGGGGGGGGGGGGGGGTTGTGAGACATGCTGCCCAAAGCATTTCCAGGGGTCCCCAGTCAAAGCCCTGAATTAGATGGTGTGTGTGTGTGTGTGTGTGTGTGTGTGTGTGTGTGTGTGTGTGTGTGTGTGTGTGTGTGTGTGTGTGTGTGTGTGTGTGTGTGTGTGTGTGTGTGTGTGTGTGTGTGTGTGTGTGTGTGTGTGTGTGTGTGTGTGTGTGTGTGCGCGCGTGTGTGCGTGTGTGTGTGCATGTGCACGTGCGTGCGTGCGTGTACGTGCGCATGGGGGATGTGGGCCTACATGGCACTGCAACACGTTATGGACACATTATGGACAAGCTGCATCCGTGTAGGTCTGTGATCTATACTGAGTGCATGTTTCATCGGGTGTTTTGTTACAATCTACAGCGTATAATAGGAAAGACATGCCACATGTGCAAGTCATGAGTCTGATTGGAAATCAGAGGTTAATTAAAAAATGGATAAATGAACACTGAGGAATTTATTTTTTAGGATTGTACCTTGATCCACCAGGTTGCCACCTAGCCCAAACATTTAGATAGAAACTTAAGGGTATTTTAATCCACTCTGTTTCGGAATCCTCCATTGTAAATGCGCAACAGAACATTGCCCACGCCCCTAGCGGCCAGGGTTCTCTTGCGCATCTACAATGGAGAGAAAACAAAGATGGCTGCCAGATTCCGAGACAGAGTGGATTAAAATACCTTTTTTATTGAAAAATAAGCATGTGCGGTGTTTAATATGGGTGCACACAGATCACAAACAAGTGGGGCAACATTTAAAGCAGCTTAGATTTTGCATTTGTACAAGGTAAGAGTGATTTTGAGGCACAAACGTTCCTTTTCAACGTTAGGGGCGGGGTTATATTTTAGACTCTCGTAGAGAGATTCGTCAGAATCGAAAAAAAACCTCTACGAGAATCTAAATGTTTGGGCTAGTTGCCACCAGTCATTTTGTCAGCCAGGCCACCTCGCTAATGATGAACACAGTCACTGTTGCAATAAAGGGGATGTTGATCCTGAACCTTTTTGGTTGCAGGAAGGGTCTTATAAATGCAGCAACTCATCCATATGTCTTCTTCTCCCTTAGGTGATAAAAGTCTATTGTTGTCACCATGTCTGACACTGAGGAATTGTAAGTGTTTTTAAAGCAGTTTTTATACTTTGAAATGTAGTGAAATGTCCTTTAAGTTTAGTTAACTTTAACTAAATGGTTCTGCAAGTTTGCCTAATCTGACGTTTTATCAGGCCTGTGAATTGCCTCAAACAATGCAGGACAGTAGGCTATAGGACATTCTGCAAAATGTCTAAAGAATATCCTTTTCCCATTTTTCAGGGATCAAGTTGAGGGTAAGTGTTAAAAATAACAATGATGATAATGATGAAAGAAATGTTTTGTGTTTAATGTTTATTACAGATGTGATGTTTTTCATAAAGTTAATTGATTCTGTTGTAATCTTTAGTCTTTTCTGTCTTCTTAATGTATTACTTCATGTAGGCTACTAATTTCTTCTCTCCGACTGGCCCCCTCATCCTCATTTCTGTCCTCTGTTCCCATGTCGTCTCTTCTCTTCTTCTCTCCTCTCTCCTTCCTTCTCCTCCCTCTGGTCCCATCCTAATGTCCTCCACCATTATTCTCTATTCCTCTTTTCGTCCTCCCTTTTGTCCTCGTTAGAGTACATTTCTGTCCCCTTTTGGAGCCTGAGTGGCTCCGTGCCATACCGCGCACACACCGAAAATAGCTGTATAAGCCCTGCAATGCATTGTTTGTGTATCGGCTATTTTCGGAAAGTGACACTGACTGTCGCGCAACTAACTATAAAGCACCCTTAGTATATAACTTCATATTATTATTAATAGGCCTACACAATTATTCAGTGGTTCACAACTCTGGTCCTATTGAACCGTAGTGTCTATTGGTTGTCTGTAGTCTGAATATTTAACCCGTAATCAATGATGTCGCATAATTCAGGTTTATTAAAGTGGCATAAAAGGCCAAGGCTACACCTGTAATGACATTTATTGATCGATTGGATGCTTTATTAGTCAGAAATATAAACAGCGCATTAAAAGGATATCACAAAAACACCCTGAAATGGCTCGTTTCTATTGTGATCATATGCATTCAATTAATCAACATAGCATAACAAATGTACAAATTATACATGAAACAGTTGACTTTAGGAGATGAGAACCATTGACTTTAGAACATCTAAACATAACAGTTCTTATGCATATTTAGCAACAATCCAATAAAGAACTGTATAAATAATGATGTAATAATTATTCTGCTTGTTTTTTTCCCCTTTTCACCATATCTTCTTTTTGCCAAACGTGAAGACGAGGAAGGTAAACCTGACTGAATCAACTTAAAAATGTTCTCCATCCATATAGTACTAATTAGACAAGCTGTTCCCTCGCCACACTCTTAATCTGACGTGTGTTTGACGATGCCCAGTGTCTGCTTAGCCAGTTGTCTTTATGACTCACCAGACACTGATGTTTACCGTATTCATGATTTGCTATCGATTTTATTATTTGTTGACATACAACTCCTAAAATTATAATTACTGATTTAACATCAACTGATTCTCCTGGGCAGATGGACAGATAAACAGACGGATGGACAGACAGACAGACAGACAGACAGACAGACAGACAGACAGACAGACAGACAGACAGACTGAGTTACAACTAGGCTAAACATAGTGTTAATATTACCTTCAGATTTCGGTTTCTGAAGATCTAAGCTCACACTGCTACCTGTCAAACACTTCCACATTAAGGGTGACATCTCTGACTGAGTGACTTTTTTTGTTTTGAATGACAATGCTAAAAAAATGTGGCCAAAAAAAGAAGGAGACTTTTGTCTGGGCTTTTTCCACATTCTGTGTGGCGTGTGGCGTGTTCTCCCACCATAGGAAATGATTTAATCAACCTATTAATGTCACGTTCTGTTTTTAATGCACAATGGCGTTAACTTGATCTCTTTCCCATCAACTGTTCCCAACCCCATCTCTCCATTCTATTCCTGTCCCAGCAGTGCTATCTCATGCTCATCCACCAAGTCAATCAATCAAGCTTCACTATTTTTCTCTGTGTAAAGCCTAATTTATGCTTCAGCGAAAACTGTTTTTTTTAAACTGAACCAACACATTTTAATTGACGCACATTTTCAGTTGAAAATGTCGTTTTTTTTACATTTCGTGACTCGTTTTCGCCAAAACATACATTTTTATAGGCTTATACCTCAGCCCCAGTGACAAGACCAAGCTGTAGAAGGGATTTATACTTGTGTCGCACACCAAATATCACAGATTCTGTACGACGCTGGTGCGAAAGCAAGTATAATGGCACGTTTGGGCAATAATTCTACTCGCATAATAGGAATCCATATATTTATTTTTAATCAAGGCACGTTGTTATACAGGACACACACACACAGCAACATCTGGAGATTTTATTCCAACCTTATGCAGAGTTAAATTAATTGGGGGCGGTATTGAGTAACCATGGAACAAATGTGTGCAGCAAGCTTCTTGGATCTGGCAGCGTCAGGTTAGAGTTAAATTATAGCATTCCGGATTTGACTGCAGGGGCACCCGCGCAGCCCGGCACTGGGGCTGACCGAGGTAAAGTGTTGTGTAATTTTCTATGTCCCTGTCTCATCCCTGTGGTCTTCATTTATCACCCTTCTTTTGAACCTCTCCCTGAACCTGGTGGCTTTACTGCATGCCCCGTGCTGCCCCGCCCCACCTAGCCCAGGAGGAGGAGATAGTAGAGGTAGAGGTGGCCCCGGAGGCCGAGGCCGAGCCAGAGCCTGAGCCAGAGCCAGAGCCTGAGCCAGTAGAGCCTGAGGTGGTTCGTGAGGTAGAAGGTATGTGGCATATCGGGGGCGGCTCTCTTCTTCATAACCCCCCACCAATTCTATATACTCCTATACTGTACAGCAGCGAACAGAAGGTCTGGAAGATATCTCCCCTATTTTTTCTGTTCCCCAGGGGTCTTTAATAAAAGGCGTCCTTAATGCCGACGGTTTAAAAAGTCACTGTTATGTATTTTCACTGGAGTCCAGCACAGGCATTTTATTTATTTTGAATTTCCATTCCACTGTAAACAGACAGACAAAAACATATACTGTAAATATCACAAAACAATTATCTTACGGGGTCCCCATGGCGCACTGAGCCTCAGTTCAGATTAACAATCCAAGTCTTTCCACACCGTGCCTCCCCTTCATACAAGCCCAGTATGAAGACTGCAATAGATGTGCATCGTGGTGGAGGGCAAGTGGTTTACATGTGCACAATACTGTGATTATTTGGATTAATTAGGTTGAGGTGCTCAAGTTAAGCGTTCCCATAGTTTGAGGGTGCACCGTTTCTCCTAGAGATTATATAAACGTCTTGATTTTGTGAAATCAGTATGCCACATATAATTGGCCCTTTCAAAGTGAAGGTACTGTAACTAAGTAACTGTTACTCAAAGCCATATTCAAAGTAACTATACTTTTGTAATTTGTACTTTTGCATCAATAGTTTTCAACACAAGTAATCTACAGTAACAGTATCATTCTTTATTAGAATGTTCTAGTTAAGTATACTGCATTCTTTCCATTTTGAATGCCTATATTGTCCTTATTCTGATTAAGATAATCACGCTAAAGTGACACACCAGAATGGTCAGTCTTAATTGGGTTCAGTACAAGGTATTCGTGTGTGTGCATGTAAAGTTTTCCACTGACAACATCCTAGACACTGAGCACTGCATTGGCCTTGTCTCAGTCCCTTCCTTAAACCTGTGCAATGCACATCTATTGGAAAATATGGCGTGCCAGCAGCATCAAGCTAGCACCTATCCATTATCTGTTTAATGATCTGTTCCCTACAGAAACCCAGCCACCACCCTACCCAATGTCATCATTCTGTTCCCTACAGAAACCCAGCCACCACCCTACCCAATGTCATCATTCTGTTCCCTACAGAAACCCAGCCACCACCCTACCCAATGTCATCATTCTGTTCCCTACAGAAACCCAGCCACCACCCTACCCAATGTCATCATTCTGTTCCCTACAGAAACCCAGCCACCACCCTACCCAATGTCATCATTCTATGACTGTATCTGTTCCCTACAGAAACCCAGCCACCACCCTACCCAATGTCATCATTCTGTTCCCTACAGAAACCCAGCCACCACCCTACCCAATGTCATCATTCTGTTCCCTACAGAAACCCAGCCACCACCCTACCCAATGTCATCATTCTGTTCCCTACAGAAACCCAGCCACCACCCTACCCAATGTCATCATTCTATGACTGTATCTGTTCCCTACAGAAACCCAGCCACCACCCTACCCAATGTCATCATTCTATGACTGCAGATGCCACTTAAATTCATCATTCCAATGAACATAAGTCACATCTGCTTTAAGACTCACAAATCAGTATCTGTCTGGCAACAAAGACTTTCATCCTATAGGATCCATCAGCAATAGCAAACAAATCCTTGCAATTCTCATTGTCGTTAGCTAGTCCAATTAGGTAATCCAAAAAGAAAAAAAGGATTTGCCTTGTTTCCATCACATTTATTTCATGACAGATTTCCCACGTGTGTTTTGAACGTGTATTCTGTGTATAAGGGGAGTTAAAAGAAAACAAACTGCTCTTTACATGACTTAACGCTGCTCTCCATTGATGGCCACCTATTGACGTACAGTATATGAAATTTGCAAATATGACCATCCCTAACAGAATGGAGGGCGTGGGCGCTGCTCTCATGTAAAAGGCCATTTCTTCATCTCCCATTGGTCCATGTACTGTCCATTCTTATCTATGTGCTTGAATGACGAATGTGGTGGTTTTAAGCTGTTTGACACTGCTATCTCCATTTGCTCTGAAGCGTTTACATTGGGGTGTTGTAAGTCAATGAAATTCAGAATCTTATATCTATTTGCTCTAATGCTCATGTGCATTGTTTATTAATTTCCAAATTGTGTTTGTATACACAATACACATGTAAGAATATAAGAACACCTCAATTTTGGTAAATGCGCTTTTTAAGCTCTGCATTGTAGAGACACAAAGCTGCATTCTGCCACCGCAAGCCTCTGGAGTGTTGGCTAATGGTGTTTTATTCTGCTCTTGCTTTGGACGCTTTGCTGCATGCAGAGGCCTATGAAGAGGAAGGTACGTTCACTTGCATTCTTCTATCTGATCTTCTGACTGGACAAATTGCTTTATAATCAGGGGCGTCGTTTGGGGTCCCAGACGATGGTAATTGCCCCCCTATCGTGTTTAACATGTTACAGACATGTGTCTTGTCTGGCATCATACTTTCATTAAGCCACCTTCAAATTGATGGCCCTATTTTCAGAATGTAATTACAGGGAAGCTAAAATAGCTGATCTAGCCTTCCCTACACACGTCACAATGCGATGCGATAGACTGGCTATTTATGTTTTAAATATAGGGCTTAAGTGGTCACTTTCTTGCCAAACTATTTTTTTCTAAAATGACGCCTCTGGTTGAAGTTGGTCTTTCCATATTAGTCAGACATGGAGGTTTTGTACAATCTGTAACTGGACACTGCAGTCCAGTTAGTCATCCAAAAGTACTGATCAAAGGTTCTAAAGGTTCATGGGTGTTTAATAGTTTATATACACAATACATACTATGTATGTATCTATGTATGTATATATATACAAAACACATGGCAATAACAAAATAGACATAACAGAAGTACAGAATTAAATTATAATGCCATTGGGAAAACTCTAGTATTCCAAATCCTCAAGATACAATATCAAAATTTAATGTCTGAGCCGAGGGCACCAAGCTACAGTATAATGACCCACAGCTCATCTATGCTCTGCTTCTTTCTCCTTTTGCATGACATGACATGATCATATGCCCTGCCAGAAGAGGGAGAACAAGATGGTAGTTTGTATTTCCTGCTGATTCGCTCTTGCCTTGCCTGTTGTTGATTTGAGTGTGAGCGTCAAGTCAAATCCAAAATTCCTAATTCGAAAAAATAACAACTATTTTGAAGTTTTCATTAGCAATACAATTAACTATTGTAGGACAGTCAAACTGACAATCCTGTTGTAGTGGTTTTTTTGTAAGTGTGTGTTGAAGTATATTTAGAGCAACAAGCTCTAAACAAGTATTAGCATATTTACACACTAATTCAAACCAAAATTAACTATTTTCTGAAGACAGCCCATGATAGTCAATTCATGGAAAAGGTTTGCAAGTACACAACAATATTCTTCTTTAAGAACTTCATGAAAATCTCCCTAAGATATTCAAATATACTGTAATGTAACAGAGAAAGAAGGCATGGTTGATTTCATGTAATATAGTCCGGCAGTCGGGGTGTGGACTGGGAAAATAAATGTATTGGCCAAAAGCATTGTCTATATACATTCATGAATCCACTTGCTGACCGGCTGTTGGTATTGAGCAATTTGTTTTATAGGGGTTTATATGTGATCCTACCGTTAACATCCTATAGAAGGCAAAAATGTCAAACCTTCCTTATGCTTTAAGTAGCATGTCAAACTAGGGGGTTTTCATGATTCTGAATCCATTCCAAGCATTAGTTTTGCACAAAAAACACTCCTTGGGCTAAAAACAGCCATAGCCACTTGCCCAAATGTGCCCAAAATGTGCTGACCTCATCACATTTGTCATGACGGCTATGGCCGCTTTTAGCACAAGGAGTGTTTTGTGTGCCTTATATAGGATGTTAATGGTATAGTCACATGTAAACCCTATAAGAACATTTGCTGAATGCCGACAGCCGTTCAGCAAGTGGTTTCATGAATGTATGTATGTATAAGCCAATAAAAAAGACTTTACCAACTTTTGTACATTAAACAAAAGACACCTGTTGGCTGCCGGACTAATACAACCCCTTGTTATAAACGTTGAAAGCTCCCCTCTATTTAAATTACTTGGCTTTATGGTAGAATCACTTAAGTCTCTATTCTGAGTATTCTCCACTTCCATGCACGTAGTAGGGGAATTAAAGTTGTGCATATTATAAAAATGTACAACTTGAGGTGACCAGACCACTATTGGTTACAAAAGTGCAAAGTGCATTAAAGTTGTAATTCTTTTTGGATTATTGTATTTGCTGAGATTGTCATGGAATGCTTACTCTTTACTATTGTGTATTTACAATTCTTTTTCATTGGTAAGAGACTGAAATATGGCCACATTGTGAAGTGTTACAAAATATAACACAACTGAAAATACAGTCTACAGTATGTAACCACAGTTACAGTTTGCCCGATTAACCAAGCAAACAAAACACCCAATTTAGCCTTTTGAAACCCGGTTACTCTTTACAAATGTGTTTCTCTAACGAAACCAACTCTTTTTCTCCCTGTTCTTATATGTTGGGACCAAATGAACAGAGGAGAAGCCAAAGTTCAAGTGAGTATGTTGTTCCAAATGTGATAATGTGTTTAGTTCTTAATAGTAGTTGTCCCTACAATGCATGCATGACATCATGGAACAGAAGCATCTCTGGCCATGGACACACACTGTATGAACAATCTGCACTATCGTAGTGCAAGTGAAATGAAGAGTGTGGAAGTTGTATAATGGTTGATATATATATGGAAGCATAAAGCTGCTAAAATTCTAATGAAATGGCAAATACAAAAAGTAAATTGATTCATTTTCAGGTCATTAACGCATTTCTTGAGACAAAACTTAATCTAAAATGCAATTTACATTTAATAATAATAATAATAATAATGAATTGCATTTTTATAGCGCTTTTCCAAGTGCTCAAAGTGCTTTACAATGGTTCATTCATTGGGAGGTGAAGCGGCAAACAGTCTTCCCACATTCACACACCAATGGTGGCGAGCTCACACCGACCGACTTTTTGGAGGCAATGTAGGGTTCAGTGTCTTGCCCAAGGACACTTCGACATGTAGACAGGAGGAGCCGGGATTCGAGCCGCCGACCCAGGGATCATTGGACGACCTGCTCTACCTCCTGAGCCACAGCCGCCCCGTTTTAATCTACAGATGTGCTCATTCTATGACACAATTAAAATGATGAATAAAAGATCATTTGATTTTCAATTTTCAAAAAGAATGCCCTGCTAATTAGTGGACAATATTAAAATGAAGATGCAATTTAGAAATGTTCTAATGAAATAAGATATATCATAATGAACGCATTCAAGTGACTATAATATAATGCAATAGCATTTACATTTCATCTCCAGGTGTGCTCATTCTGTGTGGATGCGGTGTCGTCCACAGTAACAGTTTTTGTATTACCTTTCGTTTTAAATCGGCTGATAGAACCCGATCCCCCTCCTCCGGAGACGCACACCCGTGCGGGTGTAGCATGTGTGCCCCTCCGCAAGGGAGACCAGCATGAGGGCTAACGAGGCCATCAGCATGGTAGCCAGTAATTAACCCCTAACTAAGGAGCCGACAGCTCTGCTGCCTTAGGTGCTCCATGAAAGGCTTGATGGTTAACCATCTCATACGCTGCATGAGATGCGGGTGAAATGGGTTCCTGCTTCCACTGGGGGCCCCAAGCGACAAAGAGCTGATCACTCTGTCTAAAGGTCTCATGAGAGCCCTGCCCTGACAGGGCAGAGACAGTTCCACCGAAGAGAACAGAGGTGGGTTGGAATGCTGCCCAGGCTGCCAAGACCCTGTAGTGGTCAGGAGGTGGCTCCTGATGCAAGGGCAGGTCGTCCAGGGGCTGCTCTCTGTCCATCACGTCCCCAAGACAGTCATATAGTCAGCGGAGAGCTGGTGAGGGGGGAGGGGAGAGAGATGGGCGGTCTGGACTGTGGGGGCCTATAGGGCCTGGCTGCTTCATAGAAGTCCTCAGGGCTGTAGTAGGTCAAGTCCTCCCTGTGGTCCCACAGGGTGGAGCGGAGGTCCAGAGGGCTGTGGCCCCTCTCAGCTCTGCGGGCCGCTTAAAAGACCACTTTTCAACCTATCTTCATATAATAGGTCCTCACCACAGTCTATGGTCCTCACTAATAATCATGAAAAGATGGCACGATTTTTTTCTACTCAGTCTGTGTCTCATCGGACGGCTGTGGGCAGTTTAGAAACTTCCAGTGACATCATCATTAGGCAGATTTATTTTTTAAACAAGATAAAATATTTTGATTTTCATTATCGTGAGAACGATGGCTTCCATTTTCGCATTGCAACTTTTCAGGACTAGAAAGCCTGCAGTTTCTATTAGCTTGTATTCCCCATCGATGATGTCACTGGAAGACGGTTTCTGAACTGCCCACAGCCCTCCTATGAGACACAGACCGAGTAGAAAGAAATTGCACAATTTTTTCATGATTATTAGTGAGGACCTATTATATGAAGATAGGTTGAAAAGTGGTGAAGTGGTCCTTTAAGGAGTGTAGATAGGCTGTCGGTGGTGGGGAGCTAGACGTGGACCTTCCCATTACTGCTAGGAAGCATATGCATATTACTGTGGGAAAGTGCAATTATCCAATCCACTAAGCAACTCAAAGCGTGGGTGAATAGTGAATACAAACCATTTACTATTTTGGCAAATGGTAACGCTACAAAAACATTTGCCAAAATGGCAACCACAAGTTACCAGACGGCTCACAGACGACCCCATATGACTCTCTCCAGAGGGACTTAAGCAAGTTAAGCTAACCAATCAGGAGCCAATGGAGTCAGCACCATCAGGGGAATACACTGGGGATCGGCATCACATAACCAGCTGTCTGTGCTGCTCATCCTACAAATGCAGGATGATTACAAATGGGACATACGTGTAAATGGACAAGCTTCTCAATTATATAAGAGACCACTAGTAGGCTACGCTAGTACAATAACAACAGGTTATGGTAATCGCACAAACACACATTTACAAACTTTTTTCCCTCTCCATTTATGAAGGTCCCTTTTCCCATTTGGCCAATAGAAGTAGAGCACACCACACTGACACTATAGTATAGACTATAATCAACATAACCACAAGCCCATTGTAGGCTATGACTTTTATGCTATGAGTAATGTAGATAATCAGAAAATAACTCCTAAAAAAATATAAGATACTGAAACAGGCGGAAGTGTTCTCTGATTAGCCAATGGATACGTGTCAATATTATATGGTGTAGCCTAAAACAAACAAAACTAAAACAAAGTGGGCAGAGAGAGAGAGAGAGAGAGAGAGAGATACACAGCCTTGGCCTATTTAGTGTACGGTCACAAATGCATGAGAGAACAGGAACTTCTGTCTACATAGCAACATCACTTCACTTGGAGTTAACTTTGACTCGTTTGACGTCACCTCACCATGTGTTGACCACTCCCCTGCCATCGCGTGTGTGACCATAGCCTTAAATGCCTGTACACAGCTGCAGACAATGAACTCGTATAGTACAGTAGGCCTAGATTTTGAAGGTGCGTTTTACCATGTGGTAATACATAAATTGGCCTCGCTCTACTGGTGTTTTTCAATAGAAACAAATTATTTTGAGGCATAAAGGTGACAGCATGCAGTGCAATAGGAATAATTAACCCAAATGTGACAAAGTCATGTCATGTCTTCTATGGTGCCAGCCTGAAGAAATGTAATACCACAATCCCCAAAGTGCGCATTCCGTATGTCAGCTGACTGGTAAAGAGAATAGTACGGACATGTTGATTGGGTACGTCTCAAACACGCCTTAAACACACCCATGACTAATTCAAGGCCGTTTTTGCGCAATCCACGGGGTGTCGAAAGCGCTTCTTAACATGCCCAAAATTGCAATATGACATACCACACGCCCCCAGCTCTAAAAACTGTAATATGATATGTAATATTATTGGAACTGGTTAATCGACCTGATTATACCTGCTTAAAGAAACCCAGGCGAGGGTTGTCACACTCTGCACAATGCAATTGTACACAAACAGCACCTTACAATCAATATCAAACAACATCATTAAACTATATCTTGCATTATTCATATTCATATTCATATTCATATTATTAATAATAAATAATAATAAGAATTAAACCATTTTTGTTTTCTTACTGTTCTATAGACCAAGTGCACCTAAGATCCCTGATGGTGAGAAAGTCGACTTTGACGTAAGTTAACCGAGCATCTTCTTAAGCACTCTTCTTTACCTTTACCAGGGCACACGTTCATACCTGGTACAGCATAGGACCCTGACTGGGGCCCATTCAGGTACCTCTAGGTACAGCATAGGACCCTGACTGGAGCCCATTCAGGTACCTCTAGGTACAGCATAGGACCCTGACTGGAGCCCATTCAGGTACCTCTAGGTACAGCATAGGACCCTGACTGGAGCCCATTCAGGTACCTCTAGGTACAGCTATAGGACCCTGACTGGAGCCCATTCAGGTACCTCTAGGTACAGCATAGGACCCTGACTGGAGCCCATTCAGGTACCTCTAGGTACAGCATAGGACCCTGACTGGAGCCCATTCAGGTACTTCTAGGTACAGCATAGGACCCTGACTGGAGCCCATTCAGGTACTTCTATAGGTACAGCTATAGGACCCTGACTGGAGCCCATTCAGGTACCATAGGTACAGCATAGGACCCTGACTGGAGCCCATTCAGGTACCTCTAGGTACAGCATAGGACCCTGACTGGAGCCCATTCAGGTACCACTAGGTACAGCTATAGGACCCTGACTGGAGCCCATTCAGGTACCTCTAGGTACAGCTATAGGACCCTGACTGGAGCCCATTCAGGTACTTCTAGGTAAAGCTATAGGACCCTGACTGGAGCCCATTCCGGTACTTCTAGGTAAAGCTATAGGACCCTGACCCTGCACCATTCAGGCTGTTCTCACATTTGCCACCTTGAGAGTTAATTGCCAAAGACGAGCACTGACATTTTATTTCATTCCATAAATCCCCCCACTCCCAACATTAGCTGAGAAACATTTCTGTTACAAATTAATGTATCAACTAATATCAGGTTTATTAATTGTTACGGCTCAGTGTCCCATATAGCTTCCATCTTCTGGAAACCGGGAACTGCAGTTTTGCACAGAACATATTAATCCCAAGAATATTATGTCAGAAAAAAGTGGTAGTGTCATATTGTTTCATACTGTATATGTTTCTGAATATTTGGAACGGTTTCAATTGTGTTTGCTTCACCTTGCTGGACATAATGGATTACATATTGATTGATTTACTCTACAAGATTGGAGGGTGGGCTGCTACAGCCTCTGAGCCACAGTTTGGGTATACACTAGACGTCTAGACTCTAATCTCACACCATAGAAGCCTAGCAACTCAAAGTCAATCAGATCGCTACTCACTACTCATACACATACACAGTAAAAGTGTTAATTTATCCATTTGCAAATCAGGGATTGTACAAATGCAGGGGCATTTTAAGATGGAGTGCCTTCGTTTTTCTGTTATTGTCTGCACTACTTGGGATTACTATCCAGCGGTGTGCTAACCTGACGCTGCCAGATACAAGAAGCTTGCTACACACAATTGTTTCACAGTTTATTTGGTTACCCAATACCGCCCCCATCTGGCAAAGTCAGGTTAGCGGTGTGCAGTGACACTGCCAACAATTCGTTCTCAGTGCTTCACAATGCAAATCAGCACAATCAGCACTCATATTCAGTATTGACTAACTGAAACTTTCAAGTGACTTTGGTGGTAGAATGCAGTTGTTAGTCTCTTTATTTGAACATTGTGTTAATTAACCCCTAAACCTATAACCCACTCTACACCAAATCTAACTATAAATGCACCAAAGCTCTGTGTGTACGTCTGTAATCCACGTAACTCGAAAACCATTCGCCCCACCGACTTCAAATTCGACAGTCAGTCGGACCTATACGGTTGTCCAAAACCGCCACAAAAAGGCCTCTGAACAGGTTCCAGGACCAGGCCCCTGCCCAGGGTCCATATGGAGCTGGCCTGTTCTGACATCACAACACTCCATATTTGGACATGGCTGACACAGAACTCCATATATATAGGAATAAAGGGACACAGAGAGACACATACAGAAATATGACATCATTCTGACATCGGACATAAAAGGGACATATCTGAGTGGGGCATTCATTTCCAACTTGCATCATTCCAAGTAGGCCAGTGCACCACTGACACCTCTCTAGCATAATATAATTTGCCAAAAATGTATTAATTAAGCTAATCTTGTAGATCTGCTATTTCCCCCAGTTCATATTTGGCACTCCTAAATGCCTGGCTAACCCATGTACCACCATCAGGCATCAGCGTGTTGAAATCAGAGTTGTTTTTGTCGACTACACTAAACAACACTGACGTTGACTTGAGCTGTCTCTGGCTGACTATAAAGTACGTTCTTCTTTTGGCTTCCCGCAGGACATCCAGAAGAAACGTCAGAACAAGGACCTGAATGAACTGCAGGGGCTGATAGACTGTCATTTTGAGTGCAGGAAGAAGGAAGAGGAGGAACTTATTAGTCTCAAAGACAGAATTGTGAGATGAGATTCTGCTCCAACAGTTTTTGAGCGATGCCTATAGCCGCTCCAGTATACGCAGCTGTGTGTGTGTGTGTGTGTGTGTGTGTGTGTGTGTGTGTGTGTGTGTGTGTGTGTGTGTGTGTGTGTGTGTGTGTGTGTGTGTGTGTGTGTGTGTGTGTGTGTGTGTGTGTGTGTGTGTGTGTGTGTGTGTGTGTGTGTGTGTGTGTGTGTGTGTGTGTGTGTGTGTGTGTGTGTGTGTGTGTGTGTGTGTGTGTGTGTATGTATGTATGTGTGAAGTTGCCCCGAACGGCCAAGGCTCCAAGAACAGTCAGAAACTCCTCCACCAAAGTCCAGTACAGATTCAACAGTGTGAAACCAGGAAAATAATAATACTGAGAAATTAAATTAACACTTGAGCAAACACTACTGAACAAAACCCAACTGGATAAGAGCTCTCTTCAGGCTGTACCTTGATCACACAAGGCCCTGTAGCTCTCCCTCAGGGATATTACCGGTGTCATTGCCCACATCTAACTATTACTAACTAGCCTGTCCCTGCAGCCTCCTTTAAATAGAAGTGGATCCTACCACTGGGCACAGACTCAATTAGCACATTTCTTTTTTTTGATTGATTGATTGAAATATTTATTAACAGTTTGTAGAATTTACAGTACATTTTAAGCACAAACTCAATACAAAGACTGTTAACTGTGAGTGGACGACCCAATTAAGCATTACACTTGTTTACAACAGGGTCCACATTGTTCAATTCATCAAAACATACATCAAGAGACATACAAATAGACACTTCTATGTAGCTAAAGAACAGAACAGGAATTCATCATATAGGAAGCAAAAAGGGAAAAGATACATATACAGTGAGGGGAAATGGGGCGGGGGGGGGGGATTCAGATTTTACAGAGGCCAGTTTCGAATTGCAGCCATCCGTAGGTGCCCTTTGAGAGCGGTTTTGAAGGAGTCAAGGGATTCACATGTCTTAATGACTGTTGGTAGGGCGTTCCACATTTTGGTGGCATAGGAGCGAAAAGAATTTAGTCCCTTGTTTGTGCCGAATCTGGGTTGTACATGGTTTGTTGCACTCCCTCTGGTGTTGTGGGTGTGGACTTCGTTTACATTAAGGAAGTATTTAGACAGGTACATGGGTATCTTGGTGGTGTATCGAATCTTGTGGACCAGACCCATTGCAAGATGCTGTACTCTGTCGTCGACCCTAAGCCATCCCAGCCTGTCAAAGTGGGCAGGGGTGAGGTGGGTTCGGGGGGTGAGGCCAAGTAGGAGCCTGACCAGTTTGTTTTGGGAGGTCTGGAGCCTTGTTTTAAGGGCCTTTGAGGTGCTGTGGTACCAAGAGGTGGATGCATAGTCAAAGAAACCTTGTACGAGGGCTCCTGTTAAGGTCTTCAAGGTGTTTTTGCTGACCAGTGAGGAGATCCTGTAAAGGAATCTTGTTCTTTGATTGACTTTTTTGATTACGTTGGTGGCCATTTTATCACCGGAAAGATTGGCCTCCAGGATGGAACCTAGGTAGGTAATTTGATCTTTTCGTGTGATAATATTGTCACCCACTCTAACCAAGAAGCCATCTGCCTTGCTGAGATTACTATTTGATCCGAAGAGGATGGATTCAGTTTTTCCCAGGTGTAAGGATAGTTTGTTATCAGCGAGCCAGGTGCAGATTCTACCGAGTTCAGAGCTGAGGGTCTTTTCAACCTGCAGTTTGTTCCTGTCCGAGACCAGCAGTGCTGAGTCATCTGCGAACAGGAACAAGTTGCAGTCACAAGCTGAAGTCATGTCGTTAACATATATTAGGAACAGTAAAGGCCCTAGTATGCTTCCTTGTGGGACGCCACAGCTCACTGGGAGGGGAGGGGACAGTGTTCCGTTCACCTCCACCATCTGTTCTCTCCCCTCCAGGTAGGATTGCATCCAGCTCACTGATGTGCTATCAAAACCAATATCTTTAAGCTTGTTAACCAGTATGGAGTGGTTCACGGTGTCAAAAGCCTTTTGGAGGTCCAGCATGACCATGCCGCAGTATTTTCCAGCGTCCACCTCGTGTTTGATGTGGTCGCTCAAATACTTCACTAATATAAATACTTCCATCAACAACACCTTGAATAAACAGTAACCTAAACATTCTCAATAATGTGTTACAATTAAACAAGTCTAAATCAGAATGAAAACTCAATGACAATTACTCAAAGCATAAGAAGACACCCCTCCCCTGCCTAGCACTTGGCCCCTTCCTAAATCAAGGGAAATGCCACCAGCCGTGCAGGAGAGACAATTAGCATACAAAAGTTTAAAACATTAGTCCTTACTCCTTGCATGTTATACAAAGCGGTTTCCTGTGTCTTTGTATATAGGGCACGGGTTGCCCCGTGGTATGTATGTATGTATGTATGTATGTATGTATGTATGTATGTATGTATGTATGTATGTATGTATGTATGTATGTATGTATGTATGTATGTATGTATGTATGTATGTATGTATGTATGTACTGTATGTCCGTTTCAGCATGGACAGCTGCAGTAGCACTCTGTGACCTGGGGTGGCACTGTTTGGGCGCCTAGCACTGTGTGACCTGGGGTTTGCACTAGTTCAGTACAGTACCGGCTATAACAATCACATAGTTGCACTGCTCAGTTCACACAGGTGTGGTTTTGTAAACCATATTATATTTCTCCTGAAGGGCATATGTTCGTATCTAAATTACATCTAAATCAACCAAATTAACCACATTTTAAAGCAAAAAGAAAATTAGGTTTTTGGTGACATTTTTGCATGCAGTACAGTACTTCATATTTAGCCCCAAGCAATATTAAAGAATACCTTACTGTACTTTGTTTAGGAGAAGCGCAGGGCTGAGCGTGCTGAAATTCAGAGGGTTCGTGCTGAACAAGCCAAAGAACGTGAGGCCAAACGTGAGGTATGTAATTGGGAATTAGAGTTCAAATATGCAAGTTTCTTTCCAGCACTCATAAACATACATGTTTTTCGGTGATTCCATTCATTGTACATGTTACAACGTTCAATGTTTTTGTTTGGAGTAAATTGAGGTCACAACTCTAATACAACATTTCAATGCACATAAATGTACAGTATGAGCGTAATGAATAAAATCTCATGAATCATAAATACCCGCAATGCTTCATTAGGGCGGGCAGACAGACAATCAGTAAGAAACAAACCACTTATCTATATACACATAGTACCAGGTGCGGTAAGTACCTGAGAGGTAAGTAGTAGTAGTAAGCCTTGCCGAGCCATGAGGCCCATAGGACAGGAGCCTATCTCCTGTTTCTGTAGCGTGCTGCGTGAGGCAGCTTGATGTACAAGTACACCCCCTGGACATGACGCTAGTATGTCGCAGGGACTTCCAACCCTTGATGAGTGCCAAGCAGGGAGGCACTGGGTCCCATTTTTAGAGTCTTTGGTATGACCCGGCCGGGGATCGAACCCCGACCTCCCAGTCTCAGGGCGGACACTCTAACCACAAGGTCACTGAGCTGGTCAGTGCAATACCTGAGAGGTAAGACATAAAGGTGCATGAGCATAGCAGCAGATATACTGTACATGATATGCTATGGACTTCAAGTTAAGGTGCGAGAAAACGAAACAAAAGTCAGTGCGTTGCACATGGGATTATGTTGCAAATAGTGTGTTGACCAAATTAACAACTATCTGACAGTATACAGTTACAGTATACACCCTAATAGCCTGCACTATATACAGGATAAAACAATACGCACAAACAACCGCTGTGTCGTTACAGTATCCCATCCTATATCTGTAAAGATTGGCAGCAAAAATATACTGAGGTTTGTAAAGATTGACATCTATGGGTCAATCTCTTACATGTTTTTTTTTACGCCTGTGTGGTTTGGATACCTGGATTGAATAATACAGAAAATATCTGCTTGATAAAGATAAAGAAAACGTTATTGCCCATAAAATGTAACATAAAATGGCACACTGCCAGTCAGTATACAAGAATAAAAACATTTCATAGAATAAATACAAATGCCTTAAAATACTATATAAAAATGCATTCCCATAACACAGCAACATAGTGATCATGGGTTGTATGGATTTGGTTGTAGAGCTATTTAAACAAACAAAGTCTTGCAACCCTTTTTTGCTAACGGTAATGGCTGATGGCAATATGAGAGATCAAATGATGGTGGATTAAGATGTGTAGAGTCATTGTAAATCTGAATTGCCATTTGGATGATTTGTTTACATTTTGATTGGTCCTTTGACAGGCTGAGAGGCAGAGAAAGGAGGAAGCAGACATGGGGAAGAAGGCTGTGGATGATGCCAAGAAGAAGTCCGCTCTAACCAACATGGGATGTGGCTACAGTGGCCTGCAGAAGGTACGATGGAAAAAACGCTCTTCCTGTGCTTCTCTCAATGTTGATATATTCCACGTCTATGACCAGAGTGGTGCAAATTGCCCAAGTTGAATTTGTTCCTATTCAAGCGATTTTCACCAAACCGAACAGAGGAACAGCCATTGTTTAATTCAACTGCATTTCTTTTTCATCACATCCGGTTTAAATGAACCTTTTAAAGATATATTTTTTTTGCGGCTTACGCCTTTTATTGATTTTTTAAGGGACAGAAAGTAGGCTGACAGGAAACGGGAGAGATGGGGGGATGACATGCAGTAAAGGCCGTGTCGGGTCCGGGAGTCGAACCCGCGGCACACCGCGACTGGATCACCAGTCCGGTGCCCAGACCGTTACGCTACGGCCTGGGCTAAATGAACCTTTTTACCTGGAGATAAACCAAACAAGCAAGCCTGGTGATTTTTATTCTGTTCAAGGTGGAGGCAAAGAGAGGAAAGAAGCAGACAGAGAGAGAGAAGAAGAGGAAGGTCTTGTTGGAGAGATGCAAAACAATCGACAACGTTGACAGTCTCAGTGATGACAAGCTTAGGTGACCCACAGGAGGGATTTGACAATTAATGAAGACAAAAAAAATACAATTTCTGGTGTGGCATTGTTATATATTATATTTGTTGACATTAAGATTGATGTGCCATTGATTCTCAGGGAGAAGGCCCAGGAACTGTGGAACTGGATGCACAACTTAGAGGCAGACAAATTTGACACCGTTGAGAAACTTAACAGGCAGAAATATGAGGTCAGTAGCTAACTAAATGATATGATAATGATATAAGGTCAGTAGCTAACTAAATTATATGATAATGATATATGAGGTCACAGGTCAGTAGCTAACTAAATGATATGATAATGATATGAGGTACAGTAGCTAACTAAATGATATGATAATGATATATGAGGTCACTAGCTAACTAAATTATATAATGATATGAGGTCAGTAGCTAACTAAATGATATAATGATATGAGGTCAGTAGCTAACTAAATGATATAATGATATGAGGTCAGTAGCTAACTAAATGATATAATGATATGAGGTCAGTAGCTAACTAAATGATATAATGATATGCGGTCAGTAGCTAACTAAATGATATAATGATATGAGGTCAGTAGCTAACTAAATGATATAATGATATGAGGTCAGTAGCTAACTAAATTATATAATGATATGAGGTCAGTAGCTAACTAAATTATATAATGATATGAGGTCAGTAGCTAACTAAATTATATAATCATATGAGGTCAGTAGCTAACTAAATTATATAATGATATGAGGTCAGTAGCTAACTAAATTATATAATGATATGAGGTCAGTAGCTAACTAAATGATATAATGATATGAGGTCAGTAGCTAACTAAATGCTGCATGCCAGCAGTGGTGGAAAAAGTACTCACTTGTTTTACTTAAGTAAAAGCACCAATACTGCAATATAGAAGTAAAAGTCCGGAATTTAAAATGTACTTGAGTAAAAGTACAAAAGTATATTGGTATATCAGAATGTACGTAAAGTACCAAAAGTAAAAGTACTCATTATGTAGAATGTCCCATTTCAAGTTTTCAAATGTATAAAAATCTTTTGAAAATAGCAGATCTACACGTTCACAAATGCGTCGCAATGCGACGCATTGTGAGCTTGTAGATTGGCAATTTTCAAATGGCTAAAATGTATTATATGGCTGAAGGGTTTAATGTATGTTTTTATATATAATCTACAAAGTAACTAGTAACTAAAGTTTCCAAATACATGTAGTGGAGTAAATGTGCAATATTTGCATCTGAGATGTAGTGGAAGTATTGGAAATACAAAAAATTGTAGCCTACAGTACTTAAGTAAACGTACTTAGTTACAGTACTTTCCACCACTGGTCAAATGTCTGTCTGTCTCGTATGTTCTCAGGTCATCTCGCTCAGAAACAGAATTGACGAGCTACTGAAGCAGTAAGTCCCCACAGCCCGCACCATCACTGTATCCATGTCCCCTATCTGTCTGTCTGTCTGTCTGTCTGTCTGTCTGTCTGTCTGTCTGTCTGTCTGTCTGTCTGTCTGTCTGTCTTGTCTGTCTGTCTGTCTTGGTCTGTCTGTCTGTCTTTTTAACAAAACCACTGACAATCTCTATCATGTGCTATTGACACTTTGCAGCAGCAAGAAGGGCGCTCATACCCGTCGCAGGAAGTGAACGGCCCCGTGCTGAAGACCACCACCAGGAAGAGGTGCCTTGCCCCATGGCTTCCAACCAACAACCCCAGAGCCTGCCAACCACTGGACGTCTTACAGTGTTATTTCTTATGTTAGGCTATTGCAAGGAAATTGGTGGATTTCTTGTGTGTCCCTCAACACCGGACCATTGTTACATTATTTTTTTGTAAATACAATGTGACGTTCTGGCACTAGTGCAACTCTGCTCTCCGCAGCATAATAAAATCCCTATTCAGCCCAAATGATGTTGTGTGTTTGAATGGTCTGGGGTTATTGTGAAGATTTGTGCAGACTTTGTGTTCACTGCTGTCACGGTTTGCGGTGTTAGGACCCCCAAAGAAAAGGCAGGACAAGAAGGTCACATAAACCTCACTTTACTTGGTAAAAGACATACGATAACAGAAGTACATACACTGAACATAAAACCTGACACTAACTTAAGATCCAGCACTGAACAAACACAAGGCAGAGTTTAAATAGTCACTGGAACTCATCACCCAACCTGGCTCAGCTGGTCCCCACAGGTGATGGCACTCAGGGCAATCAGAGTCAGAGGAAACTCATGGACAAACAGTGGGGCTCAGGACGTGACCATGACAACTGCACACCTATTCATTTAATTAGTATAGGCCTTAGTAGTAGCATTGTTAAAACTATTTTTGGCAAATCACAAATGCGGTCTTATATTTCCTCTGGGTGTTGCTCAGTTGAAATAGACCTGGCTATAAATATTTAGTTGTCAAGACATGTCTATATAATTGCCCACAAAATCAATCAATTAAACGTGTTAATAGTTATTATGAATTACAAAAGCAGCAGATGGTCCAAATTTAAAGATATTCACTGTGTGCCTGATTAGGCTATAAGTCATGGGTTCCCAAAGTGAAGTGGGGTCTGGGTCCCCCTAGAGGTACTTGAGGGAGTTCCAGGGGGTACCTAGCTAGAGATAGTTAGGAACCAAATGGACCCTTATGGTTCTGTAACACAGAGTGTACGAATGGAACCAAATGGACCCGTGGATTTACAATATAAATTGGGGTACCAGAGATAGAAATGCCATTAAATCGGGGGTCCGTAGCATAATGCGTGTGAAACTGGGGTTCCATGAAATTTCCGTTTCGGAATCACTGCTAGAGCCGTAAAAATCCTCCCTTATTGGGATCACTGGCATGTTTTCAAATGGGGAGTCCGTGGCCTAATAAAATGTTGATTTGGGGGTCCTTGACACGAAGAAGTATGGAAGTTGCCACAATCCTCTTCCAAATATCTGTTGTGCAGGGGAAAAGTCTATGTTCTATATATCGTTCGGTGAGTATGTTGTTTTTTTCGTGATTTTCATAAATGTTTTAATCGTCGAAAATCATGAAAAACGACATACTATAGAATGTTTGTTAAAAACCATGAACTATAGTATGTCGTTTTTTTCTGATTTTCATCTTTTGTGTCGCTATTAAGATTATTGCAAGATCAGCAAACAATATTGAAAAGATTTTAGTAAACGAGATTTTAGGAATCTCTGTGCACAATTACAGACCATCACCGACACACCAATTTTATAAATAACGTTTTATTGAAATAACATTCACTCAGTCTTAAGAATAAATAAACATTTTACACAACCTTTTCCATATAGCGGCCATGCAGGCCAAATAGTTAATTTCAGCAATTTGTATGTACAAATCTACAGAATGGTCCTCATTTTTATAGCATTTCTGCCCAAACAGGAATCACAAAAGTTTTCCCCCTCAAACTGCATTATCATGGCATATCTTTATAGAACGCTGTTTCCAAACAGTGGGTCAGGACTCAGGACCCCTTGACCAATTTGAATGGGTCACGGGTAAATATCCCCTATTTTCATTGCATAAATAAATATATATAAACATTTCAAAGGAATTCTAAAAAGGTTTTTAACGAAAGAAAAGAAAAGCACAACGTTTCATCAATTAAAAACAATTCCAACATTGTTTTCAAAATAATTTCATAAATAGAATTAAGAAATCAAATAATTTCCATAAATTATATAAAATAAGCAAGACAAATTAAAAAATAAAGTTTAAGAAGTATAGGCCTATAGTTGAAAATAGCAGATCCGCAAGCAACGCAGCCTGAAGGGACAAGTTGTGTGACTGAGCTTATATAGATCTCCGGGCAAACGTCTAATTTCTCTTTTGGGTCTTAAAACTGTTTTGGAACCACTGGATGGAATATAAATGGCAGTAATGTCCACGGAGGAAACAGCAGGCCTTGCATTCACGTCATTCATTCATCAACAGCCGTGCAGGGCAAGGCTTGAAACGAAGGATTTAGGAAATTGGCCTCGGCTTGAACTTACTTTTTTCAGGTAGGCTATACTGTGTATAGCTGTGGTTCCCAAAGTGGGGTCCGGGGAGGGAGTTCCAGGGTTTCCCAAGCTAAATGATAATTAAGAACCAAATGGACCCTTATGGGTCTGTAACTCTGGAACAAATGTACACTTTGTACACTCTCAGGGTTAAATTAACAGTGATTTTACAAAATAAAATGGGGGTCCCAGAGATATAAATGCCATTTCCGTAGACTAATTCACTTCAAACCGCGGGGGTCCTTGAAATGAAAATGGTTGAGAATCACTGTCTTGGCATATATTTTCTGATGGGGGGTCCGCCATACTGGGGGGTCCGCCATACATTTTACAAATGGAGTATAATTTTGGGGGTCCTTGACATGAAAAGGTTTGGGAACCACTGGCCTATACAGTTTATGTCAACGCCTTGCCACGTGGGAATGGGATATGACTGCACGAGCACTGCCTAATATACCGGTATGTTCTGTTGTCTACCCTGGCCTTGTCCCCTTCAAACACTGTCCGCATCCACCCAACCACAGCGCGCTGTGTTGGTGGTCAGGCTATATATTCTGCACGGTTCTATATAGCTCCTAGGGGCTCACAGCACTTCATAGACTGTAAATTTGGGGTCACTGGGGGTGGGCACTGTCCAGCTGCTCGGGGAGGGAGGCAGAGAGGCCCCCGAGGAGCACTCCGAAGGAGGACAAGAAGAGCTGGCGCTGCTGTCCTCTGAGCTGTCCACTAGCAGCACCACAGGGCCCGTGGAGGACGTGGTGTCTGTGGTGATCCGCTCCACGATGCTGGACAGGCAGTCCAAGCTGGAAATCACTGAGTTTTTACTTCTGGAATCTGCATGGACAGGGAGACAGGAACATTTGGTTAATATTTTCTCCAGTGGTGGAAAAAGTTTTTTTACTTAAGAAAAAGTACCAATATTGCAATTTAGAACTATACTTCGTTACAAGTAAAAGTACGGAATTTTAAATGTACTTGAGTATAAAAGTACAAAAGTATCAACATCAAAATGTACTTAAAGTACTAAAAGTAAAAGTACTCATATTGCAGAATGTCCCATTTCACAAGTTCAAAATGTGTACAAAATCTATTGAAAATAGATGCGACGCATTGTGAGCTGCTATGTGAGCTGCTATTTTCAAATGGCCGAAATGTATAGGGTTGAAGTGGTTAATGTATCTTTTCTAATCAAAATTAAAATCGCCAAAGTAACTAGTAAATAAAGTTTTCAAATAATTGTAGTGAAGTAAAAGTAAAAAAATTGCCTCTGAGACGCAGTGGAGTAGAAGTAAAAGTACTGGAAAATGGAAATAATCAAGTAAAGTACAAATACCTCAAAATTGTACTTAAGTACAGTACTTAAGTAAAAGCACTTAGTTAGCCTACTTACTGTACACCACTGAGGCCTAAATAGGCCTATAGGCTTATAGTACGTTTTGGTGCAGAGTTCGATTCACTATTAGAATCAAAAGTAATCATACTTTATAATGATAATTAAATAAGGTTAATTAAATTACATTTAGCTATCAAGTCAATAGAAATTGTGTCTGTCAAAATTTGCCTAGCCAAGCATTTTATACACACACTCACGTGACTCACCATTTGATGTTTGGTTCATATAGTAGTTTTCGTTTTTGACTGGACACCGCTGAAGCCCGCTGAAGTCCATCTGTAATGAAGAAATAAATAAAATAAATACAAACACATTAACAAACAGGCCATATCGCATTAATTGATTCATAGTCTCCTCAAAGTCAACGTAGGGAGCCTGTCATATATTAATGGACAATCAAGTCAGGACTATAGCTATATCAAAATGTAATAATAATAATAATAATAATAATAATAATAATAATAATAATAATAATAATAATAATAATAATAATAATAATAATAATAATAATAAGAGCTTATGGAATCTATTACATACCATGCCATCAGAGCAGTTGGAGCGCGGACTGGACGCATCCGAGTCCCCGCTGTAGTGATCCAGAACGGGGTAATAGTTGTCCTCCTGTCCGCCTCCTCGCAGCAGCGCCTGGAGCGACTCGATGTAGCTGATGGCGTTGCGCAGGATGTCCACCTTGGGAAGCCTCTGGTTGGGGTTGGCGGAGGTGCACCTCTTCAGGTTCTCGAAGGCGTCGTTCACCTTGGAGAGGCGTCTCCTCTCTCGCATGGTGGCTGCCTTCCGCCGGTCCTCGTTGGTGGACTTTCTCTTGCAGGCCTTGCAGGCCCACAGCAGACATCTCCCAGCCTGGTGGTGCCCGCTGGGCGCCCTGATGTGCCCGTCCTCCGAGTCCTCGCTGCTGGGCCGATGGTGGTGGTGGTGGTGGTGGTGGTGCTCCTGCTCTGTCGACTTCAACAGTCCGACGTGCATCAACCTCGGGTCGAGGTCCTCGAAAAACTGCATGTCACCGATGTTGAAACACAAGTCATCGTTTAAATCGTCCGCGGCAGGGGACATTGGGAAAGGAATATCTGTCAACTCCATGGTGTTCTTCTTCTTCTGGCTCACTGAAGACAACGGTAAAAATGTATAGCCTTGATACAAGACTTATTATGACCGATTTGATCTAAAAATGTATCTTAATTTTGCATGGCAAAGTTATGCAACACCCTAATTGTGGGACTATATAGGCTAGTGTAAAAACCCTGTAGTCCGTTAGACCTCTGTGCCCACTGCCCTTGTTGTTTTGCATGGTCACATTTTGAGGCTGGGGTCTTTATAAAGGGGCCTGTTAGGGGGCGTGTCGTGGGCCGGCACACTGTTATCCGAGAAGGACAATGTGACGTGCCAACTCAAAGGGAGACGTGAAGTAGTTTTATTATGACACAGTGACAGGAATTATCAGCCAGTAGGCTACAGCGAAAGAGAAACCAAGACAGTGCATTCAACTCAATATATATACGGTATATATATATATATATATATATATATATATATATATATTGAGTTGAGTTGAATATATATATATATATATATATATATATATATATATATATATATATATATATATATATATATATATATATATATATATATATATATATATTATATTCCCGTTTCAATGGAACAATTAGGCCTTAAAGGATAAATTTGTGGCTCATGCTTCACTGTTGGTAGCGGCCTGTCAACATCAATAATAATGTCAGATAGTTTTGGATAAATATCAGTGGAGAAACAGCACACGTGCACACACACTCCCCAGTCTTGTTGGCCTAATAAAAGGTTACATAATGTGGGCCTTGTGTTGAATTTCACTATACATTTCTCTTGAAGCATCACGGCACACCATTTGCCCTATACTGACCTCTTTGATTGATTGAATGCTGTATTATTAACAGTTTGCAAAAAATAAATAAAATAAAAGGCACGTTGGCACAGATACAAATTCATTCTTAAAGGATATAACCCAAATAAGCCCATTAAGGTTCTGCATATTCAATTAATGTGTATTAACCTCTCTTATATCAAGGCATAATGTCAGATTCTCTATAGTAAGTAAGCTGTTTTAAAACCTACTAAAAAAGTCTACTTTTATTTACCTGGTAATGTGATGGCTGATTTGTTTGCACACATACTAGCATTTAATTCTAGGCTGGTTGGAAGCTAATGGCATTTTGATTGTTGTTGTTGTTAATGGTGACATAATACTCCGATGTGGCCACAAGGGGGCAGCCAAGAATGTATGCCTCCCTGCCATTTTCAATGAATACTGGACAACTCACCCCGGTGCTTGCCCGTTTTCCTCCCGGAACTTTCCCCAGTGAGGGGGATAACTTTGTAATATGCTATTGGCTGTTTGTATTCTTTTTGGAAAAATATAAAAAGTTATTCCTGTGGAAAGGCTATATTATTTTACTTATACCATAAACAATTTAGTATATTGTTATTATTTAGTATATGTATGGTTTTGCACACTCAAATGGTACCTCGTCAGATAATCCCCACATATCCTACAACAACTTCTGTGAACAGAATTCACTGTAGTAGCTTTTCATAAATTATATTTGTACTTAGGCGTTCTGCTGTCATGAAAGTTTATAGTTAGAGAAATTCAAAGTCCAACCGTCTGCTGTCCAGCCTCTACCACCCCTCACTGGGGAAAATTCCCGGGAGGAAAACGGAATAGGGGTGAGTTGTCTTGTTACCTTTTCAATAATGATAACAATAATGATAAAATAAAATAATAAAATAAAAGTATTAAAGTATTAAAGCCATCGTTTTTTGTTTCTCTATCAAAAGAGTGGCCCTCATGGGCTCTCTTTTAGGCCATGATATGGACATTATTTTTGTCAAAATGATTCATTTTTTCAGATGTAAATTTCTCTTTCTTTTCAGATGATCTTTAATGTATGTGCTTCAGTGGATTGAAAGAAAGGATAGCTTTCAGAGAGAGAGAGAGATGATCAAGGAGAGGACATTATGCATGCATGAGATGGATTCCACCGCATGGTGTGAAGAATGCATACCAGAGACAGGCCACGGTACTTTTACAAAAATAAATACATTAAATAGACATTTACTGGGATTTTATCATGTATATTCATGGATATATAGTGTACGCACATGTCTGTAGGTTTGTGTGTTATGTCCATGCCAGGTTGTGTGTGTGTGTGTGTGTGTGTGTGTGTGTGTGTGTGTGTGTGTGTGTGTGTGTGTGTGTGTGTGTGTGTGTGTGTGTGTGTGTGTGTGTGTGTGTGTATGCCTAGCCTACATGTGAGTTCCCCCAGGCAGGGAGGAGTGGCATGAACCTGGGCCCCGTTTGAGAGAGAGAGAGAGAGAGAGAGAGAGAGAGAGAGAGAGAGAGAGAAAGAGAGAGAGAGAGAGAGAGAGAGAGAGAGAGAGAGAGAGAGACGTAAACATATCTATTCTCATGCCAAGAAATCCCAATTGAATTGAATTGAATTGAATTGAATTGAATTGAATTGAATTGAATTGAATTGAATTGAATTGAATTGAATTGAATTGAATTGAATTGAGAGAGAGAGAGAGAGAGTGTGTGTGTGTGTGTGTGTGTGTGTGTGTGTGTGTGTGTGTGTGTGTGTGTGTGTGTGTGTGTGTGTGTGTGTGTGTGTGTGTGTGTGTGTGTGTGTGTGTGTGTGTGTGTGTGTGTGTGTGTGTGTGTGTGTGTGTGTGTGTGTGTGTGCGCGTGCGTGTGTGTGCGGTGTGGTTGCCAGGCAGATGGTCTGACTCTCTCAGTAAAATGTTCATCCCTCTAACAGCTGCAGAAGTGAGATGAGCTCAATCCCCCAAAACAGACCTCAGTTACACTACAAACCATTGGGTTTACTTCAGTTCTATATGCTACAGAAGTATAGTATAGTATAGTATAGTATAGTATAGTAGCTTATAACAGTGGTTCCCAAAGTGGGGTCAGGGGACCCCTAGGGGTCCTTGAGAGAGTTCCAGGGGGTCCCCAGCTAAATGGTGATTAGGAACCAAATGGACCCTTATGAGTCTGTAACTCAGAGAGTGTAGGCCTTCAAATGGAGCCAAATGGACCTGTTCACTTAACTTTGATTTTACAATATACATTCGGGGTCCCAGAGATAGAAATGCCATTTAATGGGGGACCGTAATTCAGGTCAAACCTGGGGGTCAAAACTGGTTGAGAATCACTGCTAGAGCCATAAAACATCTTCTCTTATGGGGGTCCTTGGCATATATTTTCAAATGGGGGGGGTCTGTGGGCTGGGCATGTATCATTTTGGGGGTCCTTGACATGAAAAAGTTTGGGAACCACTGGCCTATAATATATTAGATGGGATAGAAAAGTGCAATTTCATACTTGTAACATACGAAGTTCAAGCACTCAAAATACACTCAAATCCAAGACAACTGGGCTGGCTTGGATGTCACAGTATAGGATGGATGTCACTCTGAGAGTTAAACGAGCACTGAAGCTTTTACTGTGTGTAGGACAGGTCACCCGAGGCCCCCATGGGTGACACTAGTGGAAAATGACTCCCTGTCACTTTGGAAATCCAGTAGCAGCTGCAGCCATACCGGAGACAGTGTCCCTGTATTTGTATGTGCACACACGCGCACGCACGAACATTAAAGTGTGCATGTGCTTGCATGTGTGACCAATGCACATGCCCATGCCCATGTGGACATTTACGTGTGTGCGAGTGTGCGTGCGCACTGACACAGGCACTTTCTTTTGCATGCAGTTGTATATATCTGCGCTGTTATTTTTATACTGATAGTCACACACGGAAAATACCTGATCTACAAGCTCACAGGATGTCGCGAATCGCAACGCCACCATACACAAGGTCTATAAATTAAGCATATATGTCTCAAAATAATCTCTATGATCTGAATGTGAAGTGCTGCACATGTGTTTGTGTGCGCTGCATGTGCAAGTGAATTATGGTGGTCTTGTGTGATGCCGATGCTCTCATGCAAGCAGGGCAGCTGTCCAGTGTCCAGACCATGCTGGTATATATATGAGAACTTGAGGAGGCTTGCTTTGGCTTGATGCTAGAATGGCTTGAGGTTAGCATGGCTGTGTGCTGAAAACAAAATGTCACAGGGGTTGATTCCAGTAACAGTCATGTTGCTGCTGCGAGAGCGGTGACTCTGCCTGGTGACTGTCTACAGTCTCTACACAGTGTAGTAGGCAGTAAATGGTAAATGGTGCATTTATATAGTGCCTTTATCCAAGGAGATTGTGCATTACATTCACCCATCCACACACCGACGGCGGCGGAAACCATGCAAGGCACCAACCAGCACATCCGGAGCAATTAGGGGTTCAGTGTCTTGCTCAAGGACACTTCGACACTAACTCTGGGGGAGCCCGGTTTCGAGCTGGCAACCTTGCGGTTACCATCCAGCCACTCTACCACTGAGCCACCGCCGCTCCCCCCCCGACCTGGTAAGCAGTCAGTGGATTTGACTGTGTAGGCCCAAGACAGTCACACCCAGACTGTTCTAAAGATATGAAATCACACCTGTGTGAACTGAGCGGTGCAACGCCGACCGTCTAGGACGGAGAAATCGCTTCAGATTTTGTTGCATGCTTTCTGAGTCTGTGCTTGTCTTGTCCAGCATGGCGGAGGTCGGAGGACATCGTTGGACAGAGCAGCACCGTGCGTGCACGGACAAGGTTTCTCCGGGTCGTCTTTTGCCATGTCTTCCCAAGCTTTTAGGTCTCTGTGGCACTTCTTTAGGTTTGTTTTAACCCATTCTGGGCGGGAACCCCTTTTGGTGTTTCAAGCATTATGTTATACTTTATCTATTGAAAAATAGCAGATCTACAAGCTCATAGCACCGCATGTAGGTCTGCTATGTTTGAAAAATCGTGAAAATATGGCGCAAATCTTTGAATATATATTCTTTCACAGCGAACGTTTTTAACTAAAATCTTTGCTTCTAGGGTGGGTCCCTGGAACAACATATTTTCAGATCTGGGTCGGCGGCCAATTACATAATCTTGGGGGTCTTTGACGTGAAAATGTTTGAAAACAACTGACATAGAAATTCAGAAATCAGAAAACTGTCATGATTTAGACAACTTTTATAGAATCGTCCTCTAAATCCATATATCTCATCTTTTGCCCACAGGGGCCCATTTCCCTTTAACAAGCTGGGAATAAAGGACTTGTTTTGGGAGGCGAGAGTCAGGCATGCGCATAACATGGCCATCTTATCTTATACACATGTTATCCTGACAAGAAACAAGACAACATAAGATAAGATAACATGAGATTGATTAAATTGATTGATGATTTTATTGTCGAAAAGGATTAGACACAATAAAGCTTAAGAGCTTATTTCCATTGTGTGTGTGTGTGTGTGTGTGTGTGTGTGTGTGTGTGTGTGTGTGTGTGTGTGTGTGTGTGTGTGTGTGTGTGTGTGTGTGTGTGTGTGTGAGACGTGTGTGTGTGTGTGTGTGTGTGTGTGGGGGGGGGGGGGGGGGGGGGGGGGATAAAATCCTCAAAAATAACAAGACTCAAGATTCAAATGAATGTGGATATTTATTGTAGTTGGTGAAAAGGTGACTGTTATTTTGTTATTATTCCCCTGTTACATTCTCTCCATTTGACTTGACCTTTCTGAAACACCTCTTCCCTTCTTTCCCAAGCCTCCTTCTTCCTGACATGGTGGCATTCTCATCAAACATGTCAACGCTGCTGCTACTTTCATTTGGCCTCTCCTTTTGTTACAGTCTGTTCGAACCGGGGCTTTGTGGATATGGCATCCCGTGGCTAATTACGGAAAAACATCCTCAGATCAAACTTGCACCAACAGCTAGCAACAACAGGCCTAGCACATTAAAGTCCTCACGGGTCGTATTTTACACTCTCTGAGGTACATTAGCACTATGTAATCATGAGTGTCAATTCAACTCTGTAAGTTAATACAACACAGAGAGTGTAAAGATTGACAGGTAAGGTCCATTTGGGGGGTGAGTGTGATTGGAAGATCCATAACAAAAGCCGTCACCTACAGTTACTGTCACCTACTGGTTCTGGGAATCTGCTCACTAACACAAGCAGACCCCATCAGGAAGAAACCCCACAAACTTCACCAAATTATAAGAAAACAAAAACGTGTTTTCTTATCATTTGTATTAAAACCACCTGATCTGACACACTGGAAAGAATCAACCAGAAACCAGAGGAAGTTAGAATTCTATTTGGCCTTAAACAGAGAGTAGACAATGGCTAGCATGCTGCGAGGGAGTCCGCCACATGGACAGACCTATAGCTACCGACGCGAGTCCCAAGAGAAGACAAACTGGCCCCTTTTCCACCGGGAAAAGGGTTCAGTTCTTTTTGGTTCTTATAGTCCATGAGCCAGAGCTCCAAAATTGGAGCGTTAATTATGAATTGAGTGGGCAAAACTATACCTATATTAGATTCTTATCACCATGAAACTTCCCCAGTTGATTACTTACACGAAGACAATGATTTATTCTATTGTATTACAAATGTTATGAAGCATTATGTAGGAAAATATGCGAAATAATAGAAAATATGAAAAAGCTACTACTGTGGAAGCGTTATCATGTATTCATTTACTTGTATTGATCCTATAAACAATTGAATATATGTCTCGTTTTTCCCACCAGTTTTGGAGCTCTGGCTCACGGACTAAGAACCAAAAAGAACTGAACAGGTTCCCATTGGGAACGGGGGTCACTGTGCACCCACCACTATACACACAAAAGTACAGTACAAAAACTACAGTTTCCTATACCTGTCAACTGTACCAAGACATCAGAGGCACATACAGTACGTCCCCATAGACTACAAATATTATAGAAACATGACAAGGATATCTGCTGGGTGAAGTAGACCTACGGCAGTGTGCAATCACAGTAGCACGATTTGTGGGCTTGCTTGTGACAGGAAAAGGATGTCCAATGGAATACAACCACCATAAAGCTGTCAATCATTCACCTGCATTATCTGCACCGAGCTGATCAACTAATCTATTCTATATATAGGCGTACATTTTCATTGTACTGGGATTTCTTAACTTTTTACTGTTATTCTATTCACACTTGCTTTGGCAATGCAAATGTAAAATTGGAGGGAGGGAGGGAGAGAGAGAGCGTCCGAGAGAGAGAGAGAGAGAGAGAGAGAGAGAGAGAGAGCGAGAGAGAGAGTATGGACATGACATTTGTCCCCCAGTCAGGAAGTGTCCTAATGGTTTTATTACAGACAGGAGCAAATAGGGAAAGCAGGTTCTATGTTTTAGCCATTAGAATTGACTTAACCTAAGACCCCCCACCCCCACCCACTTCCAGGGGGGGCTGTGAGAGCGCTTGATGTGTGGGAGTGTGGACAGAAGCCAGGCATTAATCTATTCTCAAGGCTTCCTCTTGTTAGGTAAAGGGGGAGGAGGGAATGAAACAGAAAAAACAACAAGGCACTAATGAGTGCCCCAAATCACCTTGGAGTGGTGACTGCTGGGGACGCGTCATGGCTTGTTCAATGCCAGCACTTGACCAAAATGTAGGTGATTCTGATTCAAAGCCTGTAGAGATAGAAACATTACGTCAGAAACGTTTCCAACGAGCATTGGCCTAGTACCATGCAGAGATGGGCACTATTTGAAATTCATGTACTTCCATATTTTAGATGTCTTCCATATTTTCTGTATTTAAAATACAGAAAATAGCATATTTTGATCAATATTCGATAATGATCATAACAACCACAGCACCATAACAAATACCAGTGGTGTAAAGTAACTAAGTACTTTTACTTAAGCACTGTACTTAAGTACAACTTTGAGGTATTTGTACTTTACTTGAGTATTTCCAATTTCCAACACTTTTACTTCTACTCCACTAAATCTCAGAGCCAAAATTTGTACTTTTACTCCACTACAATTATTTGAACACTTTAGTTAGTAGTTACTTTGAAGATTTTAATTTTGATTAGAACACATACACTTCAACCCTATACATTTCGGCCATTTGAAAATATGCTATTTTCAATAGATTTTGTACACATTTTGAACTTGTGAAATGTGACATTCTGCAATATGAATACTTTTACTTTTAGTACGTTAAGTACATTTTGATGCCGATACTTTTGCACTTTTACTTCATTTTCAATTACGTACTTTTACTTGTAACGGAGTAGTTCTAAATTGCAGTATTGGTACTTTTACTTAAGGAAAACAATTGAGTAGCCTACCTTTTCCACCACTGACAAATACAAACAAGAAAGCACAACAGTGAGTGTACACATGGAGGATATTTAAGCACATGGGTGCCCTCCTCCCTGGACAGGTTATAAAAAGCTTGATACCATAGAGGCCTACTGTAGTAATCCATCTGTCCCGGCCTGGAAATCTCAGCGCTGAGTGTGAATGATAAGAATGCAATGACACCACCAACAGCTCCATCTAAATTTAGCATGGTGAGAGCAAATATCCGGTGTGTTATTAAAGTCTAGAAGCACTAGATTCACGTTTCACTTATAGCTGAGTGACTAAAACCAGTTTTGCACACTGCTCTCACCAAAACAGGATACAACTCATTCTACCCCTTTTTCAAAGGGGAGATTCAATTCAAGGGGAGATTCCACCTAAATAAACCAGGGGGGCAGTCAGACAGATATTTTGTGAAGCTACTAAGGAAATCGGGATTTCCTGAAAGTTCATATGGCCTGTTGTGGCGCTGTCATTGGGCCCACAAAAACCCTTAGCCCCATAGAGGTCCATGTATTTGGGCCCAACTTCACCTAGACTGTATTACCTTAATAAACACGGTCATGAATACTTTCTGCTTCCAGTCACTAGTTTAAAGTCTCATTTCTAATGTCATAATATTCTTTTTGGAAAATGATGGTCCCATTTATAAAAAAATGACCATAAAGTCGCGTATGTTCTGAGGGGCGTGGCTACCGTTACAGTCTATGATCGGGATTCCCCACCCACTCGAGTCAAAATAAAAACCAACGGAGAAGAAGGGGGGAAGTCCCGCCTCGTTGTCTGGGCCAGCCAATGGCCAGCTGGGCCCAAACGGATCTAGAAAGATGGCGATGTACAATTCAAGGACTGACAAGCTTCATTTTACGTTCATGTTAGACCCGCGGAACGCTTTGTCCATATTTTTTACAGTCTATGAAATAAACAGATACAGCATATTGTTGCCTCTCGGTCTACTCTGTGCCCAAACTAAAATTCAGCCCATCACAATTAACTACCTACCTCTGTTAGTCACGGCCATTACAGCATATCCAGGGGTCAACACCTGAACGACAAGCAATAGGAAGCTGTAAATCACATCACAGTTGGTGACCACTATAGTCAGCACAATGCACCCCTTCTCCACAGACAGACCCGCTACACCTGTTAACTGACATGGGGCAAGTGTGCGTGCGTGCAATTGTTGTTGCTGGACCCTGAAAAAAATAATCAGGGCAGGCCAAAGATTATTTAGAAAAAAAGGTTTTCTCAGCATTATGTCAGCTCAATGTAACAAAAGCTGTCAAATAAATATATCTAAAGATAATGCTAATAAAAGCAAAATAAAGTAACATTTTAAATGAGAACACTTTCATTCACTTCAAGTGGATACAACTTCAACACTTTCTTTTCCATTGCAACAATCATGGAGCAAATGTCTTCAAATTAGTATGCTATACATGTAACAACATCATTATTATTATTATATTTTTTTTACATATTTGAATAAGAATTTGAAGGTTTTCAGAAAGATAGTACAAAATAAAATGTACAATTTAACAAGCCTGCCAATAAAATGTACATTTTCCTGCCTTTAATATAAGATTTTAAAAGGTTTTTACATTTGTCATCTTACCAACCCTATTTTGTCATCATCATCATCATTTATTTAACTCACGACCATCACATGGTTTGGAGCACAGATTCATAAAAGTATACAATCGAAAGTATACAATACATTACAGATTACACGATATACATAGACATATCGGAAGGCTTTCCCTATTTGTACAGTGGAAGAACATTCTTCAGAAAAGCACCCAATTTATAGATTACTTTTTGTTTTTCAGATTTTAGTAATGCAAATAATTTAAACATAGAAGGGTGGGTAAAAAAATAAAGTGGCAGGTATTTTTGCCTGAAATTCATAATGCCAGTGTTCTTACATTCCAACAAAACATGATACTCATCTCCAATTCTGGCTTCATTACATAGGTTACAAATCCTCTGACTTTTTTCCAATCCTTTATATCTACCGATGACCTTTGGGATTCTTGTGTTGTTTAGCCTAAGGTTGCAAATAGCCTGTCTATACTTACGGTTTTCACATAGAAGGTATTTTTCTAGTTTGAACTCTTGTTTGTATTCAACATAGATGTCACATGATGTCATACTATTGAGTTCACTTTGCCACTTTTGCAGAAACTGGTCTTTCAACCTTTGTTCGACAGTTCGCTTCATCCAGGCAATGTTATTAAATTTCTGGGCCAACCAAATGTAAGACATACCACAGTCATCCAGTATTTTCTTCACCTGTGCAACCCAAGGTGACACATGGGCACCTGTGTTGAACAGGTTGTCACTGACAGTATTGTACCCTACTGGTTCACCTGCCAGTGAGAAGCCCCCACTGGGAGGACATAGCACCTCCCGCCCAACACCCCCCACTGACAGACACCGCCCCCGCCTGTTGGAGTCCCTGGTGCAGTGACAAAAATCACCCTCCCCGCCTCGCCTGGCTTCCCTCCCTCAATCACAGGTGCGTGCGTGCGTGCGTGCGTGCGTGCGTGCGTGCGTGCGTGCGTGCGTGCGTGCGTGCGTGGATCTGACACCAGTGTTGTTCTTGGCAGCAAGTTTCTATTTTAGTTTTAGTCATATATTGTCTCTTGAATAGTTTTCATTAGTTTCAGTCACATTTTAGTCACCTGGAATGTTTTAGTGTTAGTCTAGTTTTAGTCAACTAAATATCATAAGATTTTAGTCGACTAAATCTACAGTTGATTTAGTCGACTAAAATGTATTTTGGCGGGCCTTGCATGCCGTCGTAATGGCTGTTTTTACACTTTACACGCGTTTGAGCTTGTAGATCGGCTATTTTCAGCATGCAACCAATTGTAAAATGACTTATATTGGATCTCTTGTCCACTATAGTCCCTTCCTAACATTTTAGTTTTTATTTGTTGACAAAATCAACAGTATATTTAGTCATAGTTTTAGTCATCATGGCTTAGTTTTTATTTCGTTTTTATGTAGTTTTTTGTCAGTGAAAATGGTAGTCGACGAACATTTTTCATAATAGTCATCATAGGGTGCGTGTGTGCGTGCGTGCGTGCGTGCGTGCGTGCGTTCCACTTGAAAATACACTGATTGAAAGGACAAAGTGCGAGTGGTAATACTTTGAAAGTTTGAATTGTCTGAAACGAAGGCCATGCAGTTAAAGTTAAAGTGTTGATGGATATCATAGCAAGAGATGAGGGTAAAGGACTCAGTCAGACTTGGTGTGTGCTGGTATGGGGAGAAGTGGAGGGTAAAGGACTCAGTCAGGCTTGGTGTGTGCTGGTATGGGGAGAAGTGGAGGCTGCAGCTGTTGCGACAGGATTAAGAAGGTAAGCCTCTGTGTTTCACTTCAAAATGATTCCTGCCATCCTAACCCTCATAACAAAACCAATGCAGAACACAGAAGGTATTTACAGACATTAAAGGTTCTCGACTCCCTACCCAAACTCAAAACTAACCTAAAAGAATTCCTGTCCTCAAAATACAACTAGGCCTACAAGTGAACATAGTTTAACTCCTTTAATATCTTGATAGTAGACTCCTCTCTCCCCCCCTGCCCCCACCCCTTCGTTCTCTGTAAATATAGGATATACCTTATGATTCTACTGAGCTTTATTCCAATGTTTTGTATTGTATTTGTATTGTACACTATGTATTCGAACAAATTAGAACAAAGTCCTTTTAGCATAACCTTTGACTACCTGTACTGTTAATAATAGTGATTCGTGTTAATAAAGTATTCCATTAATCAGTCATTGAGTGAGTCAGTTGTGTATAGTTGTTACACTAACTCAAACTACTGTCTTCAACCCTATCATACACAGATCTAGCTATTATCTTAATCTTATACTTCTTGTACATCTTGATAAACCTAAAACATTTTACTATTACAGAAACAACTATTGGATTGACACGGTAGCATTTAATGTTTGGTGGCAGAAAATGCCTTTATAATTTTTGACATCTAAATTTCCACATACTGTATGAATGTCAACATCATCTAGCCATGCAGGTTTCGGTCATAATTCTTTGCACGAATGGCACTTGAAGTAACGAAAGCTTTCATGTCAGGGCAGAATCTCACTTCATCTTCACTTTCATCAAGTCAAGCTAAAGTTGTCAGACACGTACTGTACTCTATTTCTACTGTCATGTTCACATAAAAAAAAAAAACTTCCTCACGGAACACACTGAGCCCCAGGATCACGTTTCAGTGGCGCTTTGAGGTTGGCACAAGCTACACTGGCATCTAATGATGACATGAGTGGGCACCCCTTATACCCATTTTGACAATGACAGTCCTGCCAGAGGCACTGCGGTGTGTCACCCTGTGCTCTGCGTGCCTCAGGTCGTTATGTGGCCTTCTCAGTCACACAGTGTGGTCTTAGAAAGATGAGGTGTCAGAAGACATGCCTGAAACCATTCCAGGAAACAGTTACCCAACATCTCTGTGTGTATACTGTATAGGTCTGTCCTTTGCATATCTCAAGAACCGATGTTGTGGTGCTCCAAATTAGCCTGGCTAATAAGCCAGACCGAATCAGCCGTTGGCAAAAAATAATTGCCAGTGTGATTTGAGTCTGGGTTATTAGCCAGGCTAGCTCCAAATAAGGTAAAAATAAAATTAAAAAATGAAAAATACAAATTAAAAAATCTTCTGATAAATGTATTTGAGATACAAATACGTATTTTGAAAACGCATGAAAATACATTTGATAAAAACTTATTTGATTAGTCAATTAAATTCATAGATTGATTGCCAAATGCTAAATAAAAAATATATAATAAATTGATCATACAAGCAGTGTTTTTCATGGTGTTTGGAGCAGGCAGCTCCTACCTTATTGAACATACGTTCAAACGTTAAACGTAGGTATATATATTTTTTGGGGTTAGTTTAATGTGCAACTTTGTTTTCTCACTCAACAGTAACAAACCAACATACAGGGTATCTGCACATTTCTAAAGTCCTCGCAATTTAATTACTTATTGTTTGTCAAATGTTACATAAGTAAGAGGCAAACATTGTGAAAATAGCTGATCTACAATTGCAAGGCATCATGAGCAAAACATATTTCGTGAGCAAATTATTTGTTGCACTGGCAGATTTGTCTGGTTTTCCAGGGCTACCTAGTGCCTCAACTCCTACAATATCAAGTGCTTGTCAGGGTGCGGGTTCTCCAGTTCAAATTTGATTATTTTTTGGGAGTTTTGGAACCCTTGACCTACAGAACACTGGTGTTTGTAGTTCTAGGGAAAGGGCCCTACAGGCTGCTGGCCTACAAAGAGCCCACCAGGCTGCTGTAAGTGAACCTCTCCAGTGGGGCCGTTCTTCTCCAGAGGGAAGACACCGTTGCAGATTCCACCCTGTCCCACTTTATGATGACTCCGGCACTCAGCACAGCCCGGCCACATGGTGAGGTGAACACGCTGGGAAATACACCCACCCACACATTTGTTCTGGTTCCTTAGAAAGAAGCCTTGTCATTGAACCTATTGGTTCCCTATGTACTGTATAATGGAACCTTTTAGATGCTACAGGATATGAGCATTTCATTAGACACCACAAACCCCTATTTAAAATGAAGAAACAAAACAAAAAGCAGCATTAATAGCTCACCTACAGTATGAAATCACAACTCAGGTTCTTGACAAAGTTTGCTTACAGCAGTTTGAAAGTGGTTAAATGTTTTTTAAGTTATTTTTATCCACACTCTCTGACCTCTGTCCTGAATATTACCACTCTTCTGTCCCAGGTATTCCATCTCATATCTATCAGTCCTTCTCTTCGCATCATTCACAGTAGTTCCCTCCCATCGCCCACTTGCCCCGGTAGCAAGCTATCCCTTTCCAACCTAATCTGTGAATCAGAGGTTTCAGACAACAACACTTGTTTCCTCTGGCCCTGGCCTGCAGACGCTGACTGAACGTGAGCCAGCCGGAGTTCTCCTCTTCCACTGTTTCCCCTGCCATGGAAAAGTGTTTGGAATGAGTTGTTTCCCAATGAAAACACTGATGCTGAAGACATGGAGTCCTGTTGACTTCCAGTGGCATACAGGCCCAGGGATCAGTTTACTGAATGCTAATACAGCAACCTGAGCTATGAGCTGTAGTAGCAGCTCCTTACCATGGCAAGATTGCAAGCTTACTTTAAGAATAGTGTTGTTATTGGACTTGACTGGCTGTTGCCTCCAAGGCCTGTATACGCATGGTTAACCGTTTCAGCATTATAGGGAAAGTATTCTCCGGCCTGTCTTTCACATGTGCCCACTGCTCCTAATAGTTAGGAGGATTGGTAAAAACAAAGGGACACATTTCATGTATGTGCAAATGTACAGTAACAAAAAAAAGAATACCCCAAAGGAGTTGGGACTAAATTAATTATTACAGTAGCTTTCATCTAGTCCATATACTCCTCTAGGTTGGAGCCTGTTTGCAACTCAGCAGACTGGACCATGTCACTGCAGAAAGGAATAGGACACATACTGAATTGAGTACAAGTTAGCTTATAAAAAAAGAGAGAGATAAAAGAAAGAAAATTGAATATTAACAATAACCTATTGTGATATCACAGAAATATCACAGTATACCATTATCAAAAACGGTCCAAAGCATGTCAAAATTCCCAACTCTCTAGTCTCTCCTCCCTGCCGGTCTCCTCTGTACCACTGTATCTTGTTGATGCAGAAATGTCTGATCTTATCTTAACAAAAATAATATTTCAGTCTATGCGGGGTCTTGGGGCGGGTTCATGTGTTTGGTTCGACGGAGCATTGGTCCGAACGACAACCTACCTCAAACCCTCACCCTAACCCTAACCTCCCCCGGGGCAGCACACCTAAACCTAACCCCAACCCTCTCCCGACCCCCAACGCACCTCGGACCAATGCTCCTTTGAACCAATGCTCCGTCGGACCATAGTATGCCTCCCGCTTGGGGCGGCTGCAGCTTAGTGATTAGTAGAGTAGCTGATCTGGTAATCAGAAGGTTCCCGGTTTGCTCTCTTGCCCAATCAGTATACACTATTTGTCTTAGTGTCTACCTTTTTTATATGCCATGCAGAGCATAGGGAAGGCTATCCACAAAGTCTGTTTCAAGAGACATTTTAGGGGTTCATGTGTTCATTTGTGTCCATCCTCGCCAGACACTTCACTGGTCTCCTTCGAGGCTGCCCACAGACCCAACTACTTCCTGTCCTCTGACTCTGGAGGCCAGTTGAGGTTGGCCAAGTGGGAGGAGAGCAAGGCATTCTGGGACGGCGCCACCTTCATCCTCCACAGGGACACGTGGATCACAGGCTTCGACTCGCTAGAGTCCTTCGCCAAGCCGGGCTTCTTCATCCACGCCATGCCTCCTCGCCTGCACCTCCTCAAGTACAGACACACCGCCAACTATCGCAAAGCCACCCTGTTCCGGATGACAGGTGGGCTCAGTGCATCGCAAGCGTGTGTGTGTGTGTGTGTGTGTGTGTGTGTGTGTGTGTGTGTGTGTGTGTGTGTGTGTGTGTGTGAGAGAGAGAGTGCGCGCGTGCGCATGCACGTGCGGGTGCGTGTTGTTTGAGAGAGATCCTCTATTTTCTATTACTCTTACTCTGACTGTTCCTATGTTACTCTTTTACTCTCACCTTTAATTAAACTTATCTATCCACTCAAAAGAGCTTAAACTACATTGCAGATGGGCCTGCAAAAGTACAGTGGCACTATAATATCCAACAAAAAGACCCTACCCTTACAATATTGCAGCAGGATGCAAAATGCAGCTCAATACAATTTAAGATAAACATGATATATGCATAAGAATAAAGTTGTCTACAATGAACATTAGTCATTTCCACACATGATTCATGTTCCTTTCCTATACACGGTGTGCAAAGCATTACAGCATATCACTGAAAAACTCATTCACAATTTCAGCACACTCAAGTGCAATCCTGAGGGCCAAAGTTCAACTGCTCACCAGTTCCTCTATGCCAGGGTCAGAGGTCAGCCATTAGTGAGGTCTCCCTCAGACACTAATTCAGCTCAGAGAAGATCAGGGGGTAATTACTGCTGCTAAATATACATTCACATTTGTCTTGGGTAATGTTGGAAAACTCCTGCTGGGTCCTAGCAGAGACTGCTGGCCAATAGCAGATTGTATTTCTTGCTGACATCAGTGAATGCCGTACATATTCTTAGCAGGAGAGAAGCCAGGGAGAGCGAGACCAATGTCCAAATGACTCCGAACGAAGGTGTTCTGTTCCACTGCTGGTGGAGCCAAATGGAGTTCTACACAATACAGTCTGAAGTGTTCATTTAACTCAACGTGTACAATATATTGACCCAAAAGTGTTATTGTAGCGTTCTCAAAGAGCTTCACATTTGAACTGGTATTTCATGCTATCTTAATATTTTTATTTATTTAGAATTAATCTTTTCCTGTATGGTCTGTACTCAAAACAAATTCACAACATTTTGGTACAGAGCAGATACTATGAGAGATATGCAGAATATTGTGGGATATACTGTACCTTCTCAGTATTTGGTTGTGGTTGTTATCAAAAATACTATCATAGTATTTACTATTATAGCTCCACTGTCTAGCACCCAAAGGTTTACGTTCAGTAGGTAGATCTCAGTCTGGATACGGGCATCTTGTCATATTGTCGGATATTGTCTGCATTAGTTAAAAAAAACGAGTTTGTGGATCTTAGCTAAACCTTCGCACACAAAAGGTAAGTGTGTGTCAAAGTGGATTAGCTCAACGCCTGGCTTGTGTAAGAGTTCTGATTTTAACTTGTTTATGAAGTATATGTTTTTCAGAGTCTGCCTCCAATTTGATCACTAGACACTTTTGGACAGACTATCTCACAGAAATGTTGCGTGTGTTCACCATGCCCTAACCCAGACACCCCGGGAGCCGTTCGGTGCCATTGGCGTTACGACTCGTGTTCCACTCCTTGTTTCAAAACATGCAGCGACCCATCAGGTGCAGTGTGCATAACACCAATTATACCGACCATTATATTTTTATATAACATTCATACCATATCACAATATCAAATATCCTAATGTATGTCACTCTAGTGTGTTGCCTTTCAATTATTGAAAGGCAAAATGTGACTATACTCTGTCATTGTGTTTTTTTGAGTGGTGCAACCACTCCAAGGAACAGCAATGTCCGTGTTTGTCCGTGTTTGTTAATGTGTCTTTAAGTAAAGTTAGATACCTGGCCTAGGGGAGCCAAGTATGCAACAAAAATACAGGGGAGACACAGTACTCAAATGAAATATAAATTTATTTAGTAATCAAAATAAGAATTAAACCAAATCATCGAACAGATGAGGTGTGGAAATCAGTAATCAGTAGTGTAGTGCGTGTATGCATGAGTGAGATGTGTGTGCATGTTTGTGTATGTATTAACCCAAATGCTGAAAAAGGTGCATAGTGGGCGAGGAGCAAAGGAGAACTGAATACAACAGAGCTGAGGAAGGGACTGGGGAGGCAGGCTTATATAGGGCGTCGGCACCTGAGCCCAGGTGTCGACCTTTGGCTGATTGATCATCACAGCTCTGCTCCCCAATCCACTGCAACACAAGGAGAAAGGGAATTAGGAAAAGCAAAGCAAACTAACCAAAGTGAATAATAACTATAATATATATAAAGCTACACCAGACCACCTAATATAAGATACCATATACCATAATATACTATATACCCTAATATAGTACAATACATACAGGGGGCCGTCACAGTATCTATGAGTACCAGTAGGGGCGCTGTTGTGCCAGAAACAGAGAGAGAGATAGTGCTGCACTGTTGCCTGCTAATGAGAGAGGGGGGGGGGGGGGGGGGGGGGGGGGGAGGGGAGTTGCACCACTCAGTTCACACGGGTGTGATTTTTTTTCAAGTTAAAACTCTTAAAGAGTATCTCTCTCATTTAGAGAGAGTAGGCTACTACAGACACCTATGCCATCATGCATGGCGGGGGTTGCATTTAATTTGTTTTCATCATAGGTGTCTTTCACACCTCTGAGTGTGACTAGTCTTTGTTTGATGATCTCTGACTGGGACCAAAGGAAAACAACTACCATAAACACAACAGTTTATACAAAACTCATTGCTTATAAATCTTTCTTTGAGATTTACATTGGACAATTAAAAATCAGATCTTTTGGAAATCATGTGATCGGAGCCGATTTCCGATCACCCGATCCGATCGGGACAACCCTAACTACTACAATTATCTATGTATAAATGCACCAAGTCTCTGTACAGTCTCTATGTTTACGGCTGTAATCCACGTAACTCGGGAACCGACTTCAAATTCGGTGTCAACTTGCCGTCCCAGTGCAGGGTGCACATAGGAGGTGGTGCCCACTGCTTGTGGTGTTCTATATTGACAGCCTCCAACACTTTGCGGCGTGATCGATCTGCTGTTGCGTATGATGCTGAAATATTTTCACAATTACCACACGACTGTGATCAGGGCACGCGTGAAGGCAGCCTGCTGCATTGGTGTGATCTTCAACCGTGTAGCCAGTGACACGAGACTCAGCCGGCTGAGGATGTCGGATGGAATGAAGGCTGTGGTGCCAGTCTTTTGGATGGTGTGTCTGTCCTCAGCTGGTAGAGTGGGCATTTCTGTTGTATCCCTATACTCGTCAATTGCACTCTCCAACATTGCCATGCTGGATGTCACTGTCATTTCCTGCTGTTCCTTGGTAAAGCGTGCCTGGCGGGCTGCTGCCCCAGCATCACGATTCTGCCGCCACTTGACCTTGGATTTCAGCTTGGCATCAAATGATCCAAATGTGGCCACTCTGTCTCCTTTCATGCTGGCCAGGAAAGCAATGTCCTCTGGATTGCGGAGCTGCTCCTCCGTGTTTGGAGACCAAAGTGGGAATGTGGCATCCAACTTACGCTCCATTCCATCTACCGAGCTGTAGCCTTACTGGAGCGCCTGGCCTGTGGAATGCGACGCAGCTTATTGTTGTCGGCAACAAGTGCCACAATATTCTTGCACGCAGCCCGATCGCTCATCATTGGGATATTGGCCGTGGTGTAAAATGACGACCTTGGCTCCAGGACGACCTTGGCTGCCATTAACCATGACAAGGCTGCATTGAAACCGCGTCGCTTGTCATGCAGTTGCACATCACAGTCGTACAGCATACATCGCAAGATCTGACGACCACTTGGCTCAAAATTGTGTTAGAAAAAGTGTTAGAAAAGGTTTCAATAATATACCAAAGTAGCTACACCTCATGGCAATGATCCTTAACAGTACACCGACACAAAGAATAAAGAGTAGATTACCTCCATTTTCTTCAGGTCAATGGTGGAGTCTTTTTGCCTCACAGCATGCGATTCATTAGCTAGCAAGCATTGTCCTTGATTGTGCCAGGTTAACATTCCATGTTGAAATGGAAGCTAGAGTGCATTATGCCCCATTAGGCATCTGTTGGTGATGACACCAATATTAAATTAGATAAAAAAAAAACATGCATAATATGTTGGTTAACACCTTGATGATGACCGTTGGACCTGTAAATCACCATATATTGAAAAAATATTTTGCATATTTCTTACAACATGAACCTTTCTTACAACCTTTTAGCAAAAGAACTGATCATATATATATATATATATATATATATATATGTGTATAACAGCTGGTTCCTTCAATAAGGGTTAGGATACTGCTGTTAGTAGCATGTATAACAGCTGGGTCCTTCAATAAGGGTTAGGATACAGCTGTTAGTTACATGATTGTATAACATCAGCTGGGTCCTTCAATAAGGATTAAGATACTGCTGCTTCGTAACTGTCAAAATCATCTTTCTATTCTGTGTCCATAATGTCCCTGATTTTAACCCATAACCTGATGACGATTATACGAAATGTCTTCCAAATCTTCTAAAAGACAGTTTTCTGAAAAACCTCATGTCTATGTCAGTGGTTCTCGAACATTTTCATGTCAAGGACCCCCAACAATATATGAAATTGGCCGCCGACCCCCATCTGAAAATATGTAGTTCCATGAGGGATCCCCCGAGAAGCAAGGTTTTATTTTATTTTATCCCACGATTTTGCAACCCAGTTTTTTCACCCAGTGCCAATTATCTAAAGTAATCCTGGGCGCTATACACTTCCTCTGCCTGCAACATGGGGGGGCAGCGGACTGACCTCATGCCTCCTTCTATGCATGAGGAGTCCAAGCTGCTTCTTTTCAGCTGACAGGGGGGAATTTCCCTGGCCGGACGTAGCGCGTGGAAGGAACACGTTATTCCGACCAGTTCCTGGCGCCCCAGCTGGACAGGGGGAGGTAGTTTTAGAGACCAGGATTACTGCATGTTTTTGTGAGGGTACCTACCTACCCTATAGGGGACACAGGCAGAACATGCAAACTTCACACAGAAAGGCCCTTTCGCCAACCCCACCTAGGGTATGGGCACTGATGACGCGGAGGAGGGAACATGCCCCCAGTGCCCACAGCGTCCCCAGCGGGAATCAAACCCAGGACCTTCTAGCTGTGAGGCGACAGCACTACCGAATGTGCCACCGTGCCCCGTAAAGAAGCAGTTAAAAACGTTTACTCTGAAAGAATATATATTCAAAGATCTGCAACACATTTTCACGATTAAAAAGAAATAGCAGACCTATAAGACCTACAAGCTCGTAGCGCGGCACTATGACTAAAGTATAACACACTGCTTAAAACACCAAAAGGGGTTCCCGCCCAGAATGGGTTATGGACATAACACTCTCTTCCTCATAGCTTGTCCTTGTCCCGTATGTACGCTATGTATGTATGTATGTATGTATGTATGTATGAACGCAAGCCTCGTCTCGTGAGCCTTTCGACTAGAACATTTGATAAAACTGAATTAGCGTAATTTAACGTTTATTAGCGCTTGGCCGAGACTAATGAATTAACGTAGCTTACGTTTTTCGCGTGTGTTAAAGGGATTGTGACATTAAAAAAAAGGTTTTGGAATTGTTCTTGTTTTTTTTAGGTTTTCTAATCTCAATTGCACCCAAAAAACATGAACTTTTAACATTCAGTAGATTTTCTGTGATCTGGGGTTTTCTGGCTCAAACAGGTGCTCTGATTTACCGGCAGTAAGTGACATCACTTACTGCAAATCCCATATATGTCAATGGGATTTGCCAGCAGATGTCACTGTTTCACTGTGTTGCCTGTTTTCATTGTAGCTCAAAAGGCCCAAAAAACCCCAAAGAAAACTTCAGACCACAGAAAATCCACTGAATGTTCAAAGTTCAGGTTTTTGGGTGTAATTGAGGTCATAAAACCTAAACGAAAAAAGTAAAAGATAAATAAATGAAAATGAATGTCATAAAACCTTTAAGGATTCTTTTTTTGACGTTACAATGTGTATTTCTGTTTGTCTTCTAGGATTCGACTGGGGGTACTTGAGAGAGTTCCAGGGGTACCATAGCTCAAATAGAGATAGTTAGGAACCAAATGGACCCTTATGGGTCTGTAACTCTGAGAGTGTAACAAATGGAACCAAATGGACCCTACATGTCCGTGGCCTAATAAATGTTGATTTGGGGGTCCGAACACGGAAACGTTTGGGAACCACTGATTATTACTGTACAGTTATGACACAACTGAAATACACAAAGACATCCCCGACACATTTAATCCATTTTATAACATATTTACAATGAACGCTTCCGTGCTTGCCTGCGTGCGTGCGTGCGTGCGCTCATCATAGTTTAAATGTAATTCAATTCAATTCACTTTCCAGGCTTGTTTTCGTAGACGTGTTGCTTATTTCTCTCTAAACAACCTGGCAACACAGCTGGGGCGCCACGCTGGTAGAAATGGAGCATAGATATAGTTCATGTAGAACATACATTATACACACATATGTATATATATAAATAAAAAACATCGCATGGATGCACCTGGGACGTATCCTCAGTGATGTATCCTGAGGTCAACAGGGTTTCGGGTCTCTCAACATCATACCCCTCACTCAGGCGAGCCAGCCGGGAGTGTTCAAGTCCCGACTTACGTCCCAGTAGCTACCCTCAATCAGTCCCATTAGGGAAAAACCAGGGGCACACAATCCGTTGGAACTACTCCAGAACTACTCTGCCAGGGCTGGGAGGTACACTTCTGGCACATGGAGGGACTAGGCTCTGTGGGTTGTCTCCTGTCCGGGCCCCTCCTACGTCTCACCAGGTCCACTCCTGCTCTCACAAGGAGTAGAGCGAGGACCTGTGCGTTGCACCAGAGTCCCAGCACCAGACAGTTCATTCAGGAGTGGTGGGCAATGGTTCTGCAGTGTCATGGTGCTGCGGTTCCGCTTGCTGCTTGCATGGCCCTCCCAAAGGCCTCACCGAGGGTTGTTGGGCTTGAAGGGCTTCCTCCTCACGGAGGACACAGGCTGGGGCGCTAACCCATACTGCTCACCCGGGTGCCGTCAACATTCCGGCTGTCACCCGTCTCTCCGGTGGTCACCAGACTATACCTGGTTGTCACATAGTCTATTCCTATGAGTCACTATAAATAGAAGAACTATAACTAAAAAACATTGCATGGATGCACCTGGGACGTATCCTCAGTGATGTATCCTGAGGTCAACGGGGTTTCGGGTCTCTCAACATCATACCCCTCACTCAGGCGACCCAGCCGGGAGTGATCAAGTCCCGACTTACATCCCAGTAGCTACCCTCAATCAGTCCCACTAGGGAAAAACCAGGGGCACACAGAAATCCGTTGGAACTACTCCAGAACTACTCTGCCAGGGCTGGGAGGTATACACTTCTGGCACATGGAGGGACTAGGCTCTGTGGGTTGTCTCCTGTCCGGGCCCCTCCTACGTCTCACCAGGTCCACTCCTGCTCTCACCAGGAGTAGAGCGAGGACCTGTGCGTTGCACCAGAGTTCATTCAGGAGTGGTGGGCAATGGTTCTGCAGTGTCATGGTGCTGCAGTTCCGCTTGCTAGTTAATGTAGAACATACATTATACATACATACTGTATGTATATATAGCTATAGTTCATGTAGAACATACTATACATGTCTGCTATATTCATTATTTAAATAAAATTTACTTCGTTTATTTAGTGGGTTTGACAGTATAGTTTAGTTTATTATTTTGTCAAGGGTCTTTAGTTAATTTATCTTTTATAACCTTAAATATAGACGGTGTTACTGTGTGTTTGTCATTACAATGATGGGGTCATCAGGGTGATGTTAATTAAAACAATGGTTTCCTTATAGAAACATAAAGTTACGTCCATAACTGTAATTTGAAACAACGTTTTGTTTATTATTAGTTTTATTCACACACTAGAATAGACGGACACAACTTACTTAACCGTTTCAAAGGCAACACTGCCCTCTGCTGGACTCAAGTAGTAACTGCCAGCTGTTGTTTATAAACATAATATTGTTCATTGAGTATCTGCACCTTTAGCTGAGTATTTGTATAAAGGAGGGGCCCTCCTATATACAGGTTTAGTGTTTGTTTTTAGTTCGATGTTTGTCTTAAAAACGCCATTGACAATGAAGATAATTTAATGTTTGTTTTTTCCCTAACACAAACATTAAACGCCATTAACAATAAAGATAATTTAATGTTTGTTTTTTCCCTAACACAAACATTAAACGCCATTAACAATAAAGATAATTTAATGTTGGTTTTGTCCCTAACACAAACATTAAACGCCATTAACAATAAAGATAATTTAATGTTGGTTTTGTCACCGTTTGTTACATCATCATTACATCACCTAATCCACATGAGTTAGACTTGAATATATTAGAGTTAGATTAATAGAGGTTACACGGAAAACACACCTGTATGTATTACGTTTGAGTCGTTGTATTGTCAGGTAAAAATACCTGTGTTCCCTTATTGGCCATTGATGATATCCTGGGTGAGTAAAGGCCCTGTGATTGGTGCGATTGTTGTCAGGGTAAAAATAATGTCCTCTCCTCTGCGTCATCAGTGCCCATACCTTCTAGGCGGGGTTGGCGAAAGGGCCTTTCTGTGTGGAGTTCTCCCCGTGTCCCCTAGGGTAGGTACCCTCACATGTTCTCCCCATGTCCCCTATGGGTATAGGTACCCTCACATGTTCTCCCCGTGTCCCCTAGGTTAGGTACCCTCACATGTTCTCCCCGTGTCCCCTATGGGTAGGTACCCTCAGTCCCCTATAGGGTAGGTACCCTCACATGTTCTCCCCGTGTTCCCTAGTGTAGGTATACCCTCACATGTTCTCCCCGTGTCCCCTAGGGTAGGTACCCTCACATGTTCTCCCCCCGTGTCCCATAGGGTAGGTATACCCTCACATGTTCTCCCTGTGTCCCCTAGGGTAGGTACCCTCACATGTTCTCCCCGTGTCCCCTAGGCTACACATAACATATTCATATGGTGCAGTATGTACATGTGGTTAAACATATGGTGTATGAATATAGCAGCACTCACTGTACATGGTAGGCTGTTCAGGTGCAAAAAAATTAAATAAAAATATCAGCGCATTGTACATGATATTAATGTGCAAAGAGTAACAGCGCATTGTCAGCTTCAACCAAGTTGAAAAACAAAGGTTTTTTTAAGGTACAATATATAATATATATTGCGGTGCTGAGTGATTGATTGATTGATTGATTGCTCGGTGGCGGCAGCCGGTCACTCAGGAGAGAGAGAGAGAGGGAGGGAGGGAGAGAGAGAGATTTAATGTGCGCACATGTGCGCTCTGTGCGCTCCGGAGATTTAACTTTCGGAATGGCGGGCCAAATAGTTCCATGGGGAAACATCGCCATTCCAATATATGGAAGTGAACCTTCGGAATGGCGGTGGTTCGGAATGGCGGTGGTTCTGAATGGCGGTGCGTAACCGTATCTGAACTGGAGACAAAGTCCTACTTTTTAAATCATAGACATAATAAAGGCTAGATGGTGCGAGGCGGAGTCTCAGGCGCCGTTTACCGGCGGCCATCTTGCTACAGTCCTACGTTCTGTGGTAGCTGGTGATCAACTCAAACAAAAGTCATAAATCGCTCACATTTGGACGGATTTACAAACGGGATGGTTTATTACGTTATCGATGCTTATCTGCTTAATGTTTAGTTTTATTATATATTAACATCGTATAAAAGCAAGTATTCTGATGTTTATAACAAACCAAATCGGTTGAGTTTAGCAAGTTATGGTTATTTAAAAAGTACAAGCCCCATAGACAATGTTATGAGCGGGCAAGCTACCTGAAGCCACGTCGCTCTCCATTGGCCAGCAGTGCGGGTGAGCCATCTAGCCTTTCTTAAGTCTGTTTTTAAATGATTACATTTAATGAGAGAACTGTATACAATGTGATTGGCATAGATATGGGAGTCATTAAACCATATTCTATAGAAACCTCTAATGGATTTATCGTACCACTTTAATCCATCAGCTTCCAAAATAAATGATGACGTAGGCTTACTTCGAATCGTGCTGGTTGGAAAGACTGGAGCTGGAAAGAGTGCCACTGGAAACACCATCCTGGGTTGTTTTGATGCTTTTACAGCTGATATTTCATTTCAATCTGTGACGCAAATCTGTAGTTGTGTGGCTTCTAGAAATGTCTCTGTTGTCAAAACCAGGATTGTTTGACACCAGGTTTGGTGAAGATGAAACCCTTGAGAAGATCAGTAATTGTATTAGTTTAGCTTATCCTGGTCCTCATGCCTTCCTGGTTGTGATCAAAATAGACAGATTCACAGATGAGCAGCAGAGATCTGTGGAGATGATTCAGAAAGTCTTTGGCCAAAAAAGATTCTGTTCACTAACGGTGACAAACTTAATGGTAAACCAGTTGAAGAGAAATTGAGAGCTTGTCCAAAACTACAAGAATTAGTCGACACATGTTGTGGCTATCATGTCTTCAACCACGAAACCAAGGCTCCCTCTCAGGTCGATGAGCTGCTGGAGAAAAGAAAGCAGATGGTGTTGAAGAATGGAGGCCGCCACTACACCAATGAGATGTTCCAAGAAGCAGCCAGGAAAATTGAGGAAGAGAAAGAGAGAAAGCTCAGAGAGATTGAAGAAGATAAACATGCAGCGGAGGAAGGACTGAAATAAGAAGAGACTGAGAAAAGAACTGAGAGAGGAAGACGGGATCAAGCGTAAAGGGATTGAAGAAAAGAGATATGCAGAGGAGGAAAAACCTTTTTTTTTTGGTGGGTAGATCTTGTTGCGCTGGTCATTTTGAAAGTGGCTCTCAAGTCCAAAAAGGGTGGGCACCCCTGCTGTAACCTCTAAAACAACATTTAGTCAATATGTTGAGAGTAATTGTGTAATGTAAGTAGGCCTATACATATTGTTTACTCTGTGGCAAATTAGTTGGAATGTAACATTTATAATAACAATGGCAAGATTGGGGAGAGAGTGGCCAATGGAATCACACGAAAAACACGGTCATCTTGACCTTTCAGCCGCCAGAGTATAGTAGGTGAGCTGAGTTCAGTCATGCTAGTGTTAAACAGTGATGGAATTGCATAATTTGGGTGTGTATGGACAGCTGACTCTTGTACCAATGTGACCAGATGTAGACTTTTTCATTATGGTCTTCTTAAGACCTTAAATGGCATTGCATCAGACATTAACTTAAACTCCCCTATTTTAAAGAGTCATTTTCACCTGCTGTCATCAGATAGGTATGAAAGACAATTTAATTATGTAAGACATATGAATTGTTATCTATTATGATTTGTACTGTATTGTGATACACCATGTGCGAAATAAAATGAAATGAAATGAACCACTGTCAAAAGGCAACCGAATGAAGTGCGGTGGCGCCAGCTAGTGGCTATCTTCTTTTTGAGTGGTTGCCACTAACTTTATTGGATAAAATACATATAGTCACTTAGACAAGCCTAAAACATACAGTATGTCCGTGTCCTTTTTATGGACTTCTCCTCTGCTTTGAATACGGTCCAACCCCGTCTTCTCCTAAAACGCCTGTGTGACCTGAACGTCAGTAGTAATGTCATTCTGTGGATTAGGGAGTTTCTGAGAGAGAGACCCCAACGAGTCTGTATTAATAACACTCTGTCTGACTGCCTTGTCCTAAATACTGGCGTTCCACACTGGCGTTTTATCCCCTCTGTTATTTTCCCTGTACACAAATGAGTTGTAATACAACAACACAGAGTTCTCCGTCATAAAGTACGCTGATGACATGGCCTTGGCTGCCTGCCTGCAGGACATTTCCAGTCCATCCTACTCCCAGCACATTGACCGTATTGCCACCTGGTTTGACCTTAATGTCACTAAGACCAAGGAGCTGTGGAGGGGGGTCAAGAGCAGAGGGTTCAGGAATCAGGGTCCATATTTAGGCCTGTTACTATGAGTGGGGAGGAAGTGGAGCAGGTCAGTGACTTTAAATATCTGGGAACGACCATAGACAATAAACTCACCTTTCAGACCAATGCAGATAACATCTACAAAAAGGCAACGCCTTTGAATGCTAGTAAACCATAGTAGTAAACACACCCTGACCATGGTCTATAGATCACTCACTGAGAGTGTAACATCGTGTCTTGGTTTGGGAATCTCTCAGTTAGACAAAAACAAACTCACCCAGGTAGTCAACCAGTAAGTAAGATCATTGGAGACAAACCATTTCAACTTCAGGACATATACAACTGCTCCATAACCAAAAAAGCAATTCAGATTTACAATGATTCTACCCACCCTCTTCACTCTGAATTTGACTTGTTGCCATCGGGCAGGAGCTAGGCTTAGGGCAAAATTTGCTAAAAAGAAGGGTTACAAAACTTTGTTTGTGCCAACTGCTGTGGACATTTTAAATAAGAAAATGTTTAAATAGTTCACCTTTTCCCCACTGTTCATGATCACTGTTGCTGTGTTTATGTGAATGCATTTTATATAGTATTTTAATGCATCTGTGTAATTTATGTAATGTATGCACGCATGCACGCACGGCGCACGCACACACACTGCAGGTCACAAAACCTAACCTACTGACTGCACAAACACACACACCCACACAAACACCCACACAAACACAACGCATTGAACCATGTGATATTTAATTGGTGTTATTGCAATGTTTCAATCAATGTTTCAACCTAACCCTTAGAGGCCTCTAAGGGTTAGGTTGAAACATTACCTTAATTAAATAACAGCATTGTGTGTGTGTGTGTGTGTGTGTGTGTGTGTGTGTGTGTGTGTGTGTGTGTGTGTGTGTGTGTGAGTGTGTGCGTGTGCGTGTGTGTGTGCGTGTGTGTGTATGTGTGTGTGTGTGTGTGTGTGTGTGTGTGTGTGTGTGTGTGTGTGTGTGTGTGCGTGCCTGCCTGCCTGCCTGCCTGCCTGCCTGCGTGCCTGCATGCATGACATCACTAAGGGACTGTCATTTGGGACACAACTGGTGAGTTGAAGATGCCTTGGGCTTTGCTCTTGTTTTCCCTCACACTTCAGTGGTAATCAGGAGTGGCCACCTGAGAAGTGGGGAGGACTGACCACTGCTCTGATTAACAACTTCAGAGCTGAACAGTTTTATGGTGCTCGAATTCTCCAGGTGCCACTGACCGGCAACCTGCCACTGACCGGCAACCTGCCACTGACCGGCAACCTGCCTCTCTCTCTAGGTCGTCCTCAGACGAGCCCTCCATCGTCGCTTCCAGTAATCCCGGTTCTCCACACATCTGGCCAGCTCGTTGGTGCTTTGCGCTCCTGCGTTGTTCTTGAGTACATCCACATGTTAATGTGGGACATCGCCATGACCGGTGCCCGTGTGTTGGTTCTCACAGCACTATTTTACTGGCTGGCAGCTCTTGATGCCTTTGGCAGTGTCCTGCTATAGTCTCATTCTCCTGGCTGCTATTTTCTGGCTCACCCTTTGCATTCCATCATACAGATTCTTGTTGGTAACATGTGTGCTCTTACTGATGTTAAGTACTGCACACAGCATTCTGGTATAGCACCCGGCTAGAGACTTCTGCAGAGTTGGCTTCAGGCTTCAGGGTCCAGCACTCACTGCCGTATAAGAGAACAGACTCTACCGTTGTGTAGAAGAAGCTGAGTTTGGTTTGACACTAACCACCAACCTGCCACTGACCACCATCCTGCCACTGACCACCAACCTGCCACTGACCACCACTGACCACCACTGACCACCATCCTGCCACTGACCACCAAACTGCCACTGACCACCACTGACCACCACTGACCACCACTGACCACCAACCTGCCACTGACCACCAACCTGCCACTGACCACCACTGACCACCATCCTGCCACTGTGATACCTGCATCGAGTGATCTTGGTACATAGAATTTGATCTATTGACGATTCTGACCTTCAAATGTACATAATTTTTGTTTTGATTGTATTGCTGTATTGTTGTATTGTTCTTTCTGCTTTGGCAATGTAAACGTATGTTTTCTCATGCCAATAAAGCCCATTGAATTGAATTGAATTGTAACTAGAAAAAGTGCCCTTCCGGGCACAGGTCTCCACCAGGTTATCCACAGATCCGTGCAGTTAGAGGTAAAAACACTTTTCGGCCAGTTATAGCGCCACCTTGAGGCTGAGTTGAAATTGTTCATGTGGCATTTCGTCCTCGGCCTAGTGGGAATGTGGGTGCACAATTTCACGGAAATCACGCGATGTGTTCATGATTTGCAGCATTTTGTTTGAAACTGAGCACTCCTGTGAACTTTGGAAGCCAATCTTAACCAATCAGGATGGAGTCTGATAAATCTGAAAGACCCGTTTCGTTGAATGGCTCTAGAGAGACTGTGTACCAATTTGCGTGATGTTTGGACAAAATCTGTAGGTGTACTGTGCAAAAACTTGTTTTGCACAAAGCGGCCTCCTGGTGGCGCTATAACAGGCCGTTCTGGAAAGTTTGGGGCAGAGGTTCATGGTTGGCATCCAGGGAGTGTGTGTGCAAAATATGGCATGGAAAAACTTGTTTTGCACAAAGCGGCCTCCTGGTGGCGCTATAACAGGCCGTTCTGGAAAGTGTGGGGCAGAGGTTCATGGTTGGCATCCAGGGAGTGTGTGTGCAAAATATGGCATCGACCGGGTTAACGGTGGCCGAGATTAGCTGTTCACGGACACACGGACACACACACAAACGGACGGACACACAAACGGACGGACACGCGGACGGACGGAGTGCAAAACATACTCTCCCCACATGCCTTCGGCCTGGTGGAGACAATAATAATCAAAATCTAAGTATACCCGAAGGCGGGGTTGGCGAAAGGGCCTTTCTGTGTGGAGTTTCATGTTCTCCCCGTGTCCCCTGGGGTAGGTACCCTCACAAAAAACATGCAGTAATCCTGGTCACTAAACTGCCTCCCCCTGGCCAGCCGGGGCGCCTGATGGAGGGGAAAGGAACTGGTTGGAATAACGTGTTCCTTCCACGCGCTACGTCCAACCAGGGAAACTCCCCCCTGTCAGGTGTAAAGGAGCAACTTGGACACTCAGGCATGAAGGAAGCATGAGTTCAAGTCCGTTGCTCTCCCTTTGTCCCCCATATATGGGGACTAGGTTGGTGGAGGGTGTGTAGAGCCCAGGATCACATTAGATGATTGACACAGGGGTGAAAAATGGGTTACAAAATCATGGGATAATTTTTTTTTCTTTTTTCAAAATCTACAAAGTAACTAAAAGTGGAGGAGTAAAAGTACAATATTGGGGATTCGAGATGTAGAAGTACAGGTAAAAGCATTGGAAATGACAAATGCTCAAGTAAAAATACAAATACCTCAAAATTGAACCTAAGTACAGTACTTCAGTAAATCTACTTTGTTACTTAAATTTCCTCCACTGATGTATGTTAAGCCCTGCCTCTGTGTGTGCCTAAAGGCCCAGATCATCTGGCACAGGGGACGGCACTGCACTGTGTATAAAACCTAACAACTGGACAATGGTGGGGTGGTTGTTAGACAGAGGAGGACAGTCATGAGGGCTTCTTTAGACATACAACTGTTTTCATACTTGATGTTCTCTTCCTTCTCTCCTTTATCTTCATCCTCTTCCTCTTCTTGTGAGTTACAGGCACCGTATAATCCTGGAAGAATGTACAAGGCTGGAGATGTGCTTCTGGGTGGTTTGTTTCCATTCCACGTCTCCTCTGTGTTCCCTGAGCTGACTTTCACACAGTCCAAGGAACAGAAGCCCTCCTGCAGTCGGTGAGTATCACAAATAGCCAGCAAGACAACACCAACCTTGTTTTGATGTATAGAAACATCATTAGTTGATGTGTATGTTTCTGTCGGGTGGAAACCTTCTCAGAACATGTGTTTGGATGGATCTGGGTAGTTATTATTTAGTCACAAGCACTTTCACTTAAATATTCTTTTTGGCACATGCACTGTAGTATGACAAAGTAAGTAATTTATTAAACAGAACGTTTAAATATTGAGATTGAGTTTCTGCCCGACAGCAATGATATGCAAGGCTACAGTGTAATTGTGTGTGTTAGTTTTTTCATTCCAGCGTTCAGATGGGCACAGATCATGGCTTTTGCCATCACTGAGATCAACAGAGACCCCAGCCTGCTCCCCAATGTGACTCTGGGATACAGTATCTATGACACCTGTTTAACGGTTGGAGTTGCAGTCCCTGCAGCGTTGTCACTGATCAGTGGGAGAGAGGAGCAGTTTACACTGGATCAGAGCTGTGTTGGGTCTCCTCCAGTTCTTGGAATTGTGGGTCCTAGTACCTCAAAAAGTTCTATTACCCTCTCTAGAATATTAGGTGTATACAGAGTGCCCATGGTAAGTTTCCTATCCCCTTTCACCATAGCCTATTTTATGTAATATTGCTTACTTGGCTATTTGCAAATCTATAATATGTTAAATATTAAATTTGGTCTTTTTGCCGTTTGAAAGACATAGAACATAATCGTTGCTGTCGAGAAGAAACCTTGTGTCTCGATATTTCAACTTCTAATGCTTTTTAATGCCCTATTTCTTAATTATGCTAGTGTTAGATAAAAGTATCAAACACAGCCGATCAACAAGGTCACAGTGTGACATGTTCTGAGCTTGTAGGCTGCTATTTTCTTTCTTATTTTCTCTCTTTTTCCCCCTTTGTTTTAAGTGAAAGTGGTAAGTAACTGCCCTTGGCCTGTGTCTTACAGGTCTGTTGGTTCATGGTACAGAGTCAATCACCTCTGTACAATTAGAGCCCGTCCAAATAAATATTACTGCTTTCAACTTTCTTTTGTTTTGTTACTGCTAGCAAATCGCTCGGGAGGGACGGCAAACCGGCTAAACAGAAAACTATGAAGACTCTCCCTCTGCTCCCACCATAGACTGTAAAAAATATGGACAAAGCGTTCCCCGGGTCTAACATGAACGTAAAATGAAGCCTGTAATGATATGCTAATTCCTGATGTAAGTCGCCATCTTTTGGTACCAGCTGGCCATTGGCTGGCTCCGTTTTGTACCAGCTGGTCATTGGCTGCCCAGACAACGAGGCGGGACTTCCCCCCTTCTTCTCCGTTGGTTTTTATTTTGACTCGAGTGGGAGGAGAAGACTCTTGAGTGGGAGGGGAATCCCGATCATAGACTGTAACGGTAGCCACGCCCCTCAGAACATACGCGACTTTATGGTCATTTTTTTAATTAATGGGACCATAATTTTCCCAAAAGAATATTATGACATTAGAAATGAGACTTTAAACTAGTGACTGGAAGAAGAAAGTATTCATGACCATGTTTATTAAGGTAATACAGTCTAGGTGAAGTTGGGCCAAAATACATGGGCCTCTATGGAGCTATGGGGCTTTTTGGGTCCAGTCCAGCGCCACAACAGGCCATTATATGAACTACCGATTTCAAATGAGGCTTCACGAAATATCTGGCTGACTGCCCCCCTGGCTCCCACTGTTTACTGGGGGGTGGGGTCAGCTTCCATAGCAAAACGTACACGTGTGTCACGTGACACAGGATTTCTGGGTATTGTAGTCCAAATTTAAGCACAGACATTTAGACAGAGCTCCGGACCGAATTAATCTAAACATATTAATAAAAAACGAGAACCACGCCAATTCGCGTCGTTCGCATCGCACAGAAATGAATTACATCACGCGTTTTCGAGTGGTTCCTAAAGGAAATGATTGCCAGCTACAGTATTTCCACTACCTTCCTACGGTTTCAGAAGCTGCTTGTGGCATATCTAAGCACATTGTGTATATACATGGATGGATACATGGATCTAGTGAATTAAATAAGTGCAATACAGGCTGTCTTATGGTAACTATCATTAATCACCTATACGCTTATGACCTGGTCATTCTGAATCCACACAGTGGAGGGTTAAAAGCAGCTATAGAAAGTGTCGTCAAATTATGGCCATGATCATGACATCTTTTTTCAGTGATAGGCCCCATGAAATCTTTTTTTTTTTCTTTTTTTTTTTAAGTCATGATGAAATATTGAAGAAGAGTAGCTCAAGTTGCCATGCATGAATTGCTGTACTTCAATATATTTTGATGGAATATTTTACATTGTGTAAAATATAATGAGCATTTGTGCCTGTCGTAGACATGCACAGAGCAAGTTCAGTCAGGGAACCTCAGTGCAGTTGCTGCCGGCCATTAATTGGGCCTTGGGCCACCTCAGCATCACGCTCTCATTCACATGATTCACTCAGTCAATCACACACTCACTCCATCTTCATACCGGCTACTTTAACCGGAGGTTTGCATTGCCTGCTTCCTTTCTTGCTGCTGCTGTATCAGCTTGCTGCTGTATACAAACCTGCTGCTCAATTCTACTGCTGCTGCTGTATCAGCGTGCTGCTGTATACAAACCTGCTGCTCAATTCTACTGCTGCTGCTGTATCAGCGTGCCGCTGTATACAAACCTGCTGCTCACCCACCTCCACCCCAGCTACCACCTGTCGTTTTGGATCTACTGTTTAGGTACTGGGGATTCGGAGTCCCTATGGTCGGGACTGATGCGCTTGATCTGAGTACCTAAAAAGCAGATCCAATACATCGCCAAACCATAATAAATATACTGTATTGCTCATCTTATATTCAATAAATATATATTAAATCCATCCTTGAGTTGTGCTGACTGAACCTGTGTTTAGTGATGGTGTAACAAAAAATATGTTTAGTGTTCTAGGGTTAAAGCATTCTGCACTCCCATCTATACAGAGTTCTTCTGGTGCAGTACCAGGTGATTGCCTAGAATGGCTTGTTGTTATTGCCCGTCCTATGAAAAAGCCAATATCCATGTATCTAGTAAAATCATGTGTAGCCTAGTAGTTCATTAGGAGTTCAAATGTATGTTTCGTGACAGTGTTGATGTCCATGGTGCTTAAGGACATATAGGTGTATTCAATCTGCACTGTGATCATATGGCAGGGTAGAAACAGCACAGGCTCTGCTTGCTTCTCCCCAAAGACTTTTGCCCCCCTAAATTAAACCTGAGGATCCTCAAGGGGCCACTCCAAAAGTCCAAAGACCGCAAGCTAAAAATGTCAGTATTAACACAGAGTAAAAACTAGAAAAAGTGCCCTTCTGGGCACAGGTCTCCACCAGGATAGGAATGTAGGACATTGCAGCTTGCCTTCATCTGGTGGTTGGATAAAAGGGCAACAAAAGTAAATTATCCACAGATCCGTGCAGTTAGAGGTAAAAACACTTTTCGGCCAGTTATAGCGCCACCTTGAGGCTGAGTTGAAATTGTTCATGTGGCATTTCGTCCTCAGCCTAGTGGGAATGTGCACAATTTCACGGAAATCACGCGATGTGTTCATGATTTGCAGCATTTTGTTTGAAACTGAGCACTCCTGTGAACTTGGAAGCCAATCTTAACCAATCAGGATGGAGTCTGAGAAATCTGAAAGACACGTTTCGTTGAATGGCTCTAGAGAGACTGTGTACCAATTTGCGTGATGTTTGGACAAAATCTGTAGGTGTACTGTGCAAAAACTTGTTTTGCACAAAGCGGCCTCCTGGTGGCGCTATAACAGGCCGTTCTGGAAAGTTTGCAGAGGTTCATCGTTGGCATCCAGGGAGTGTGTGTGCAAAATTTGGCATCGACCGGGTTAACGGTGGCCGAGATTAGCTGCTCACGGACACACACACACACACACACGGACGGACGGACACACGGACACACAGACGGACGGAGTGCAAAACATACTCTCCCCCCATGCCTTCGGCCTGGTGGAGACAATTAAGCCACATTTCCATCTACTTCCAGCCAAACCTCAATGAACAAAAACATTGTGATGAATTTACAACAATTTACAATTTAGGCATTTAGCAGACACTCTTAATCCAGAGCGATAAATTAAGCAAGAACAAAAAGCATTGCAATACATTATACATTAAACGTAGTTATCATGAATCATATGTTAGCTGAGAACGTAACAGTGGAATATCTATGTAATGGAACTATGCATGTATGCTCTATAGTGCTATGTCTACATAACAATGCTATATGTCTACATAAAATGCTATCTATAGTCTACATAAAAAATGTTGCGGCTACAGAAAGTGCTAAGTGCCATGATGGAGTCTGAAGAGGTGGGCTTTCAGACCACGGCGTAAGATTGGGAGTGAGGCTGCAGTTCTGATTGTAATGAAACGTGCATTACATAGTTTTGGAGCCAGAAGAGTTTGGGACGTGTGGAGCGTTGTCCCAGCGTTTTTAGTGAAGCTACTATAATAACAAGTAAGACGCGCAAACGCGGGAAGCGAACGCAGTTCGTGTGTGTGTGTGTGTGTGTGTGTGTGTGTGCTACAGCTGCGCCCTGTGTGTGTGTGTGTGTGTGTGTGTGTGTGTGTGTGTGTGTGTGTGTGTGTGTGTGTGTGTGTGCTACAGCTCCGCCCTCTGGTGGCGGGCGGGAGGTGTCACAGCGGGACAGACAGACAGACAGACACACAGACAGACATGATCTGCAGGGTCTCATAGTTAGTGCTCATTGCATTCGCAATGAACAGATTATCACAGGTGATAAAGTAAGTGATTTATACTAAGTATATCAGGCCATACAACCTTTTACAATACAATAACTAAAATCTTGTTCAAAACGCAGATACATATGATCTAGTACATTACAGAATAGATATTTTGTATTTGTTTTTATTCTGTTTTTCCAGGTAAGTTACTATGCTGGTTGTTCCTGTCTGAGCGACCGGACTCAGTTCCCATCCTTCTTCAGAACAATGCCAAGTTTTGTCTTCCAGGTGAACTTCTATAACAATAGATGTGTTGGTATTTAATAGTTCATGTTTCACAAACTGGAATACTCAAACCCATGGGGTGGGCAACTTTGATGTAGGAGAGGGCAACTATATTTCTACACTCACTCCAGAGGGCCACTGTATTTCTACACTCACTCCAGAGGGCCACTATATTTCTACACTCACTCCAGAGGGCCACTGTATTTCTACACTCACTCCAGAGGGCCACTATATTTCTACACTCACTCCAGAGGGCCACTATATTTCTTCACCCATCCCAGAGGTCCACTATATTTCTACACTCACTCCAAAGGGCCACTATATTTCCACACTCACTCCAGAGGGCCACAATTATTTCCACACTCACTCCAGAGGGCCACTATATTTCCACACTCACTCCAGAGGGCCACAATTATTTCCACACTCACTCCAGAGGGCCACAATTATTTCCACAATTACTCCAGAAGGCTACTATATTTCCACACTCACTCCAGAGGGCCACTGTATATCCACACTCAGTCCAGAGGGCCACTGTATTTCCACACTCACTCCAGAGGGCCACCATATTTCCACACTCACTCCAGAGGGCCACTATATTTCCACACTCACTCCAGGGGAATACAATTGTAATTATGCTACTAATATTAACCATTATAGATTAAATCAATAATATAACAGTATTCCAATATTAACCTGCAGGCCACATAAGTGAACACGGGGGCCACATGTGGCCCCTGGACTTTATGATCTAACCTAAGTACATTTCCGTCCATTGTTCGTCCACTCAGGTGCGAGCTATGCTCCAGACTATGAGGTGGTTGGAGTGGACCTGGGTAGGACTGTTGTTCAGTGATGATGATGCTGGCCGTGACGCCGCCCGATTGTTCCAGTCTGGCCTGGACCAGTCTGGTCTGGGTTGTGTGGCTTATTCAGAGGCTCTGCCCTTCCACAATGACCTGGATAAACTCCAGAGGATTGTCTCTGTGATGAAGACGTCCACAGCTTGTGTGGTCATTATGTTTGGATACGGGCCCTATATCCATAATGTCTTGGATGAGGTTTGTTACGATTATGGTTACGATACATCTGACTGTGGACAATGTTAATTTAGGCATTCGTAATTAGAAGAATCTAAAACGAGAATGTATTGAAAGGAAGACATGCCTTTCATTTCTTTCAAAACGATGAACAGGTGGTTAAGCAGAATGTGACAGGTCTGCTATGGATCTTACCTGCCACTTCAGCTTGGTGGGGAGACGGTTATCTCCAGTCTCCTCACTACCTACCATACCTCAGAGGCACCCTGGGTTTTGCCATCCGTCGTGGAGAGATACCAGGTCTCAAGGACTTTTTGTTAGAAATACGTCCTGACAATGACCATGAGGATAACATAGTAAGTATTTTTGTTTAATTTGATTGTATATTTATTTATTTGTATGTCTTTAAATGTCTCAATGATTTGAATACACAGAACCACAATGGACACAAGCCCTTAGGACATGTTGTGTTATCCCTTTTGCACCATTGTATAATTGTCCCACTATAGTATCTGCAAACTGTGAATAATCAATACATTAATCAATTAATTTTACTTACAGGTATTCTTATGAATTAACTGTGTTCTTTCAGGTGAGGCAGTTTTGGGAACACACATTTCAGTGTAAATTTTCACCCCTTCCACCAGAGTGGGTGGACACTGGTGGAAGGGTGTGTACTGGACAAGAGGACCTGGTAACGGCAGAAACTACCCTGTTGGATATGTCTGACCTCAGGTCAGAGTACAATGTGTACAAGGCTGTGTATGCTCTGGCCCACGCCCTCCATGACATGTTGCAGTGTGTGCCAGGAAGAGGGCCTTTCCCTGGGCACAGCTGTGCCAGTTTGCAGACAATACAGCCATGGCAGGTGGGATATTATTCAGTTAACCTGTAGGATTCTTTTTATTTATTGTTTATTTGCACATTTAAAAACACCACATTTGAAACAACAACATATATTATTGGGTTGTGCAGGTGAGACTTAGGTGACATTCACACCAGAAAGCTTTACTGCGATAAAACTAATCCTGCTGCACATTGTCAGAAAGTGCGCTTCGTGTGGCAGGTGTGAAGCATCATTCGAATCCTAATGCGCATCAAAGAACCACATCCTACTCCGACCAAAAACGGGGGTTTCGCTTCGCTTCCAATCGCACTTCATTACGATTCGGTGCAGGTGTGAATGCAATCCGCAGCAAATAAAGGAAATTAAGCAAACAATGTGGCGGGTGAGGAGCTAAACACAATTGGAGACGGAGAAGGGAGAAGGCATATTTTACGCAGCGCAAAGAAGTCCCGTTGAGCCTTTTCCACACCTAAGCGCAAAACGGTTTTGCGCCGCGGACAGAAGAAGCTGTGCGGTGTGTGTGCAGCTGGTTTTTAGACAGCTGGTGGATGGGAATTAAGCTCCACCTCCGCGGACCATTGACGCAGGAGGAGAGCGCTTCCGGGAATCTGGCCGTCGTGCAAGTCGTCCGCGGAAGTGGAGCTTCTTTTCCATCCACCAGCTGTCTAAAAACTGCTGCTGTGCGCAGCCGAGATTTCACTGTGTAGGCTAGTTTATGAATGGAACACATTGATAAAGGCTGCGTTTCCAATTTCTGCGGATAACAGTGTGAAGGCAAACCGCAGCAAATTAAATATGCAAGAATCCCAACTTCTCTGCCCATTCACATCGAGTCTACCGAAGTATTAGGTGGGAATGTGACCTTAGAAACCCCTGTGGGGTTTAGAAGGTTAATCTCACCTTATATAAAATAAATAATAAAAGTCAAACATGAATTATTTGGCAACATTACTAATATAACAATGGATAGATGCACAGAATAAATGAAGAAAATACATATTAGTAGAATTTTTTTTTGATGTGTAGTGTGTAGGTGTCACAATGTGAATGAAGAGGGTCAATAGGACCCAAACGCAGGACAAAGGCAGAGAGGCAGAGCAGTTGAAATTGCAGGTGGTTTATTCACCAAAATTCATACACGAGGAGAACACAAGGAGTAACAAGAACACTGGGAGTCAAAGTACTAGGAGTACGTCCAATCAGGGAAACTCCCCCCTGTCAGGTGTAAAGGAGCAACTTGGACACTCAGGCATGAAGGAAGCATGAGTTCAAAGTCCGTTGCTCTCCCCATGTCCCCCATATACAGTATGGTGACTAGGTTGGTGGAGGGTATGTAGAGCCCAGGATCACATTAGATGATTGACACAGGGGTAAAAAATGGGTTACAAAATTGTGGGATAAAGAAAGATAAGAAAAAAAAAAGGGTTCACTATAGGAGCATAACACTAGTGACGTACAACAATGATCTGACAAAGAATTGAAAAAACAGGGGAGTATAAATACACAGGGAAAACAGGGCACAGGTGAACATAACTAATAACAAGTAAGACGCGCAAACGCGGGAAGCGAACGCAGTGTGTGTGTGTGTGTGTGTGTGTGTGTGTGTGTGTGTGTGTGTGTGTGTGTGTGTGTTGTTGTTTGTGTGTGTGTGTGTGTGTGTGTGTGTGTGTGTGTGTGTGTGTGTGTGTGTGTGGTTGTTTGTGTGTGTGTGTGTGTGTGTGTGTGTGTGTGTGTGTGTGTGTGTGTGTGTGTGTGTGTGTGTGTGTGCTACAGCTGCGCCCTCTGGTGTGTGTGTGTGTGTGTGTGTGTGTGTGGGTGTGTGTGTGTGTGTGTGTGTGTGTGTGTGTGTGTGTGTGCTACAGCTGCGCCCTCTGGTGGCGGGCGGGTGGTGTCACAGCGGGACAGACAGACACACACACAGACATGATCTGCAGGGTCTCATATGCGTTCGCAATCACTGCGTTCGCAATCAACACTGGGATAGGCTGCGGGGAACTAACAGGACAAGGTGGAAACACTGGGCTAATCATGGTGAGACAACAGGCTACAAAAGCAACAGAGGAAACCAAGAGACAAAACGTACTACAAAATAAGAGTACACAAGTGCAAAGGAAACTCCAACTGGAACTAAGATACAAGGAAAACAATATAACAAAATCATAGGAAAATAGTAAGGTAAAGCACTAACTAAATACAGAAAGTGTCACGGAACGTGATAGTGCCTCCCCCTCAAGGATGGCTTCCAGACATCCCCAGAACAAAGTCCAGAACATCGAGCAGGGTGGGCGGTGGGGGTCTGGAAGGAGGGACACAGAGTCAATGCACCAGAGCAAAGGGGAACCCGGACCCCATAGGGAGCCAGAAGACTGGACAGGGGCAGTGCAGGTGCCTTCTGAATGTGGGATTTTAAATAAAATACACGTTTACCACTGTGTCTAGACTTTATTTATATAGCACCTTTCATACATAAATGTAGCTCAAAGTGCTTTACAGAGCAGAAAAACAAATAAAAACAAAAGCAAAACAAAACAGCATTAAAACAGGCATGCAGTTAAAACAATAGGACAATAACGCAGTGTCAAATCAGGAGAAGGCAGTGGTACAAAGATAAGAACAGATAAAATAAGGCAACGACATTAAAAAACAAGCAGTAATACAATACAGTGAGGACGTGAATAACAAAAAATTAAAGATCACTTAATTAAAAGCAATGTTGTAGAGGTGGGTCTTGAGCTGAGCTTTAAAAATGTCTACAGAGGCTGCCTGACGAAGGTACAGTGGGAGCTTGTTCCATGCCGACGGCCCGTAGAAGCAAAAAGCTGCTTCCCCGTATTTTTTAGTTGCCATTTTTTTAGGCAAAGCGAGCAGGCCAGCAGTGGAAGACCTTAGGGACCGGTTTGGGACATATTTAGGCAGGCAGTCATGTAGGTAGGAAGGTGCGAGACCATTGAGAGCTTTATAGACAAGTAAAATAATTTTAAAATCAATCCTAAAAACTAGATAAAGTGCCAATCGGCACAGGTCTCCACCAGGATTCTTCCTCAGCCTAGTGGGAATATGCGTGCACAGTTTCATCGCAATCGGACGCTGCGTTGAGGAGTTGTGGCCATTTGCTACTCCTGAAAACTGTAGGAGCCAATCGTGGCCAATCAGGATGGAATATGAGAAATCAAACAAACCTGTCTTGATCACATGACTATGGAGATCATGTGTACCGATTTGCGTGAAATTTGGATAAAATCTGAAGGAGTAATAATAGAAAATGTGTTTTACATATGTCGGCCTCCTGGTGGCGCTATAAAGAGCAGATGTGTAAAATTCCAGGCAAAGGTTTTTCCTTGGCCTCTAGGGAGTTGGCATACAAAGTTATCCACAGATCCGTGCAGTTAGAGGTAAAAACACTTTTCGGCCAGTTATAGCGCCACCTTGAGGCTGAGTTGAAATTGTTGATGTGGCATTTCGTCCTCAGCCTAGTGGGAATGTGGGTGCACAATTTCACGGAAATCACGCGATGTGTTCATGATTTGCAGCATTTTGTTTGAAACTGAGCACTCCTGTGAACTTTGGAAGCCAATCTTAACCAATCAGGATGGAGTGTGAGAAATCTGAAAGACCGGTTTCGTTGAATGGCTCTAGAGAGACTGTGTACCAATTTGCGTGATGTTTGGACACAATCTGTAGGTGTACTGTGCAAAAACTTGTTTTGCACAAAGCGGCCTCCTGGTGGCGCTATAACAGGCCGTTCTGGAAAGTTTGGGGCAGAGGTTCATGGTTGGCATCCAGGGAGTGTGTGTGCAAAATTTGGCATCGACCGGGTTAACGGTGGCCGAGATTAGCTGCTCACGGACGGACGGACGGACACACGGACACACGGACGGACGGACACACGGACGGACGGAGTGCAAAACATACTCTCCCCCATGCCTTCGGCTGGTGGAGACAACAACAGGAAGCCAGTGCAGTGATGCCAAAACTGGAGTAATATGTTCTCTCATCTTAGTTCTAGTTAAAACTCTAGCTGCTGCATTTTGGACAAGTTGAAGTCTGTCAGTTGTTTTCTTAGGCAGTCCTGAAAAGAGCGCATTGCAGTAGTCAAGCCGAGAAAAAACAAAGGCGTGGATTAGCGTTTTTGCATCGTCCAAGGACAAATAGGCTCTGATTCGTGCAATATTTAAATTCAATTCAGAATCAATAATAACCCACAGGTTCTTTACTGTACTGTTACTTTCTACAGTCAGGTTGCCAAGCCTGCTTATTATTGATTATTTCTGCTCGCTAGAACCGATTATGAGAACTTCTGTCTTATCCTCATTTAGCTTGAGAAAGTTCTCACTCATCCAGCATTTGATGCTAGACAGACAGGTCAGCAGTGGGTCTAAGGCACAGGGATCATCTGGGGCCACAGAAAGATATAGCTGGGTATCATCAGCATAGAAATGAAATTTGACTCCGTGATTGGTAATGAGTTCGCCCAATGGCAGTATGTACAAGGAGAAAAGCAGAGGACCAAGAATCGAGCCCTGTGGAATACCAGAACTGATGTCGTGTTTGTCTGAGTCAAACTCGGCTAGATTGACAAAGTAACTTCTGTTTGATAGGTAGGAGGAGAACCAGGACAGGACCAGACAATAATAGGACCCTTAAGTATGTTTTTAAAGTCTCTTGCTCTTCATGATTCTGCTCATCACCATTTCTAGCTTCTCTATTACCTGGAAAAGGTCAACTTCACCACATCTGGTGGTGATCCTGTATACTTTGATGAGAATGGTGATGCTTTACCAATCTTCGATATATTGAACTGGGCATGGCTCCCTGATGGAAGCACAAAGATTCACAACGTAGGTGTGTTCAAGATTACAGCCTCCGGAGATGAAGAACTCACCCTTGATGAAGACAGAATCTTCTGGAACTTTCAATCCGCAAAAGTAATTTCAGCTTTCTAAACTTTTTAATTGAGCACATGATGTGAATGAAATTTATATTTAAACTGATCATTTTTATTTTCCTCTGTAGCCTCCTCGGTCGGTGTGCAGTGAGAGCTGTTCTCCAGGAACCCGTGTGGCCAGAAGGAAAGGAGAACCTGTCTGCTGCTACGACTGCATTGCTTGCTCTGAGGGAGAGTTCAGCAATGAGACAGGTAGTGTTACATCATGTAGCTACAGTATATGTACAGAAGGTTATAAGAAGATACGTGTCTGTCCCGTATGATATCGACTACATTGACAATTTCAACCTTTCTTGGACCGTCTTTTTTTCTACAAAGACGGTTTACACGAGCAGACGGAGAAGTCAAGCACTGGCCACAAACATAGCTGTTAGCCTTCGCCCTACTTGACCACAACAACACTGTCCAGTCCCAACACGTTCCCAGCTCCAATAGTTCCGCCTCATTTCCATTGGGCTTGGACCAACATCCACACTTACTGTTCCCATTTGTAACACAACTAGTTTAACAAATTATACTAACCAACCAATCACACTCAATAATAATAATATACTCAATAAGACATAGACAGCAAAAGCTTTTATCAGCCAGCTGGCATCCACTCAAACCCTGGCACTGTCCATTCCAACCTCTGCATGCTCAGAAATCACCCGTATGTCACAATACTAAGGATTTAAAAATGGCACTGCTAAATACCAGGTCTTTAAATCATAGGATAAAACATTTCTAGTCAATGATATAATTTCAGAGCATAAATTTGCATATTTGTCACTGAAACATGGCTATACTCAAACGCTCCTGCTGCTCTTATTGAAGCAAACCCCGCAAATTATGAATTTTCATATTCCATGAGGCAGGGAAAGATAGGTGGGGGGCCAGCCTCCATATGTCCCCGGTCCTAACCTTAACTTTATAGCCTATAGAGTGTCGCAGTCCCGCCCCCTCGAGAGACCCGGAAAAGAAATCCCCATAAATTTTCCTCATAGACTTTTCAGAAAGTATTTATTTAAAGACGTTTACGCCGCGGACAAAGCCAAGTCTTGTCGTGACAAATCATGACAATAAACACAATGTTTTGGGCGTCATGAACGTCGGGACTGCGACGCTCAGCTCTATAGACCACCAAAGAAAAATGTCCCTCTTTTTCCAACAGCATTTGCAGAGCTCCTATCTATCATTAACACAAACTATGACATGACAATCATCAGTGGGTATTTTAACTACCATATCGACAATTAATCATTTTACTTGTTTTTAAAACATTGAATGGAAATGCACCTGCCTCTTTCTCAGAAATGCTTCCTAAGTATGTGCCCGGCAGACCCCTTAGATCCTCTAGTAGTCTAGTAGCCAAAAGGTGAACCCGGACATGTTAGTACACCAATGTTTTATGTTAGAAATGTTGAGTATGGGTCCCCAGCATGTAGAAATTGCCGGATGCTAACTTGCATATGTTGAGCAATTTTCAGAATTGGCATAATATGTGTCCATACCATTAACAACCTATAGAAGGTAAAATATTCAAAATTTCATCATGCTTTATCTAGGGGTTTTCATGATGCTGAATCCATTCCAAGCATTAGTTTTGAAGAAAAAAAAACACTCATTGGGCTTAAAACGGCCATGCCCACCAAATGGGCTGACATCATCAATTTGTGATGACGGCATTGGCCGTTTTTAGCCCAATGAGTGTTTTTATATCTATAGTGCTGGTCTCCTAGAGATTCCAGAGACCCCTAACATAAAAAATATGGAGAAGCCGCCTTTAGCTACTATGCCCCTGTGCTGTGGAACAGCCTGCCAAGGGATCTACGGTTCTCTGAATCTGTGGACATTTTAACTTTTAAACTTTAAACTCTTATAGACACACCTCTTTAGCATTGCTTTTACTTAGATCATTGCAAGTCCGTTTCCTGTTTTAGTTGCTTATTTTTTTTTAGCTATTACTATTACTATGTAGTAACTTGTATTTTATGCTCTCTTGTTATGTTTTTGCTCTTTGTTATGTTTCTGTGAAGCACTTTGAACTGCACTCGTCTGAAATGTGCTATATAAACTGATTGATTGATTGCTTGATTGATGTCCCTTGAATCTTGTCCTATTTATTAGACTCTACAGAGTGCACCGTGTGTCCAGAGGACTTCTGGTCCAGTCCCCGGCGTGACCACTGTGTCCTTAAGAGCATTGAGTTCCTGTCCTACCATGAGGCCCTGGGAATCTCCTTAACAACCATCTCATTGCTAGGAACATTTGTCTGTGCTATTGTCCTGGGGATCTTTGTTTATCATAAAGAGACGCCCATGGTGCGAGCCAACAACTCTGAACTCAGCTTCCAACTCTTGCTTGCACTCAAACTATGTTTCTTGTGCTCACTCCTGTTCATTGGCCGTCCCAGACTCTGGACTTGTCAGATGAGGCATGCAGCATTTGGGATCAGCTTTGTGCTGTGTGTCTCCTGCATTCTGGTAAAGACTATGGTGGTGCTGGCTGTGTTCAAGGCCTCCAAGCCTGGTGGTGCAGACATTATGAAGTTTTTTGGTGCTATACAGCAGAGAGGAACAGTTCTGTTTCTTACTGCAATCCAGGCAATAATCTGCACAGCCTGGCTTGTGTCTGCCTCACCAACTCCTCATAAAAACACACAATACTATTCTGAAAAGATAGTCTATGAGTGCAATGTTGGATCAACAGTTGGTTTTGCGGTGTTACTAGGTTATATTGGCTTACTAGCACTCCTCAGTTTCCTCCTAGCATTCATGGTAAGGAATCTTCCAGACAACTTCAATGAAGCTAAGTTAATTACTTTCAGCATGTTGATCTTCTGTGCCGTGTGGATAGCCTTCATACCAGCATATATCAGCTCTCCAGGTAAATATGCCGATGTAGTGGAGGTGTTTGCTATTTTAGCATCTAGTTTGGGCATTTTGCTGGCGCTGTTTGGACCAAAGTGTTATATAATCATTTTGAAACCTGAGAGAAACACTAAGAAGTCCATCATGGGTCGAGGTGCCACCAAGATGTAGAAGCAGACATTTTTAACCAATTAACTGCTCGTGACGGAACGTTCCGCCAGTTGGAATCGAACCGGCAACTGCTATTGGCGTAACGTTCCGTCGTATAAGCTTTATTATTGATACCAAACCGGATCGCTGATTTATTTTTATTATTTTTGCTTGGCCTTTCCTTCTTTAGTGATCCTAGACCGGATCGCACATCCTCGCTGCCGTTCACCTCCCTTTATACAGTCTGACTAAAAAGCTGAATAACTCAAAATCCAAAAATGGAATACAGATGATATTACAGGAAACTGCCATGGTTTGGATACAACACGCAATGTTCGGAGGTCTTTGCTGATTACCCGGTGATCTAGATGGGAACATTGGCGCTTTCTATAGCAAGGATGGCTTCATTTTAGCTCGCTAGCATTGACGCTATTTATTTAGCATCTAAGATGGCCACCCAAACAGGATGTGAATCCAGCGTGTGTCACACTACAAACGGTTCGGCAGTCTGCGGTTGGCTCTGCGTCCACCAGGTGGAAGTAGATGGGTTAAATTCACATTATGTGTATTTTATTACAATATATGTATTGGATATATGGGTGGGAATATTGTGCAGGACATTATGCTTCATGTGAAGTTAACATACTCAAGATTAAAACATTTCTTTCCTCATTTCTTCAGAATTTTCAACCAACTTTCAAGCAAAACTCATATGGTGCGACTGCGACTTTTTTCTCAAAGTAGGAACTTGAATAAAACTTAAAGGTATTAGATTTTTTGGTCATAATTACATGTAAATCTATGTTGCTTTGTTATAGCTAGCATGTTGTTAGCATGCTAATGTGTAGCTAGTAGCCTCAAGGTTATGTTAAGTGCAGAAAACATAATATGGTGTGACACTTTATCATAATGGTGTGACTGTCTGCCTGTCACGCCATATGACTTTTTTGTCACACCATATGATACAAACTGTATTTTCCTACAGATATAACAATAAATAACAAAGTCCCATGTTTCTTTTGTCCATTTAAACATTTGTTTTAAACATTTTCACCTAAAAGCTGCAACTATCCAAAATAAATTGTGTTTAATTTCGTTTTATTCAGTCAGTGCCATGTTATTCAATGTTAAAGCAATTTTCCTGTTGCTGTTTTTCCTGAGTAATTGTTTAATCTATCTGTAAAGTTCAGTACTCACTAATAGGTAGCAGGCCCGTGCAGAGAGCACTGGGGGGGCAGGGGCTCAAACTCCAGAAAAGGGCACATGTGTCTGCGCGCACACCGATTTTTGGGGGTGGTCTTTTTGTGGAGTCCTTCCCTTGTGCATGCCATTTCATGTCATTGGACTGTAAACTAAGCAATATGTTCTCATTAGGCTGAAACTAAAACTGACTGATGGCAGATTAAAAGATAATTCATTATGATAGTGGAATTTATCATTACCTGTCAAATGTTCGTCTTGAAGGGCCAATGGCACTTATTGGCACCCCACACAAGCCCTTATTGGCCCCCAAATAAGCTCGTATTGGTCCCCCACACCACACCCCCCCCCCCCTTTTTTAATGATGAAACCATTAATGTTTATGGATTACATATAGCAAATAGTATCAGGAAGAGTCACAAATATTTGTGTAATTTTAGAGAAAGTTTTGTCATAATAAATACAAAATATATTGAAAGACCGACAACATGGGCAAATGGTAAATGGTGCATTTATATAGCGCCTTTATCCAAGGCGCTTTACATAGATTGTGCATTACATTCACCCATTCATACACCGATTGCGGCAGAAGCCATGCAAGGTACCAACCAGCACATCGGGAGCAATTTGGGGTTCAGTGTCTTGCCCAAGGACACTTCGACATGTAAACAGGAGGAGCCAGGATTCGAACCGCCGACCCATGGATCATTGGACGACCTGCTCTACCTCCTGAGCCACAGTCGCCCACATTGAGTGTTGATTACGAAAAGAATATACAGATTTAATACATTTTCACAAAACTATAGTGGATCACATGTTAGTTATGATAAAGGACTTTGATAAAGTGAGCAACTTAAGAAAGGTGTACTCCGTTTTCATTTTATAAACAATTATTGTCATGTCACACCATATGACGATTTTAGGCACAAGTACAACAAAATGCTGAATAAATTCTGATTCCAATAAAATATCTAAAAACAAAATATGTTTCCATAAAGATGAGAGTGAGTGGAACAAAAGTAAATCATTTTTATTCCTGTTATTTAAAGGTTTTAAAAAAACACTTTTTTTGGCGTGTCACGTCACTGACCCCTGTGTGACCTGAACGTCAGTAGTAATGTCATTCTGTGGATTAAGGAGTTTCTGAGAGAGAGACCCCAACGAGTCTGTATTAATAACACTCTGTCTGACTGCCTTGTCCTAAATACTGGCGTTCCACAGGAGTGCGTTTTATCCCCTCTGTTATTTTCCCTGTACACAAACGTGTTGAAATACAACAACACAGAGTTCTCTCTCATAAAGTACGCTGATGACATGGCCTTGGCTGCCTGCCTGCAGGACATTTCCAGTCCCTCCTACTCCCAGCACATTGACCATATTGCCACCTGGTTTGACCTTAATGTCACTAAGACCAAGGAGCTGTGGAGGGGGGTCAAGAGCAGAGGGTTCAGGAATCAGGGTCCATCTTTAGGCCTGTTACTATGAGTGGGGAGGAAGTGGAGCAGGTCAGTGACTTTAAATAACTGGGAATGACCATAGACAATGAACTCACCTTTCAGACCAATGCAGATAACATCTACAAAAAGGCAACGCAGCGGCTTAATCCTCTCAGGAAACTGGGAAGTTTTAATGCTAGTAAACACACCCTGACCTATAGGTCTATAGATCACTTACTGAGAGTGTTCTCACTTTTAACATCGTGTCCTGGTTTGGGAATCTCTCAGTTAGAGATAAAAAACAAACCCACCCAGGTAGTCAACCAGGCAAGTAAAATCATATACAACATATACAACTGCTCCATACCATGACCAAAAAAGCAATTCAGATTTACAATGATTCTACCCAACCTCTTCGCTCTGAATTTGACTTGTTGCCATCGGGCTTAGGGCAAAATTTGCTAAAAAGAAAGGTTACAAAACTTTGTTTGTGCAGACTGCTGTGGACATTTTTAATAAGAAAATGTGTAAATAGTTCAGCTTTTCCCCACTGTTGATGATCACTGTTGCTGTGTTTATGTGAATGCATTTTATATTTCAATGCATCTGTGTACACACGCACGCACACACACACACGCACACACACACCCACACACACACACACACACACACACACACACACACACTGCAGGTCACAAAACCTAGCCTAGTTACTTACTGCACAAACACACTTTACCCACACAAACACTCTTCATGTCACATCATTGTAGACAGGGAAACTGGACATCAGGATAAAAGGCATTAAACTTACGCTATTGACAGTCTTGTCAAATAAACAATAAACGATACGATCAGCTAACTTGCCAAGGCATTGAACCATGTGATATTTAATTGGTGTTATTGCAATGTTTCAACCGCGTGCGTGCGTGCGTGCGTGCCTGCCTGCCTGCCTGCGTGCCTGCCTGCGTGCCTGCGTGCATGCATGACATCACTCAACTAAGGGACTGTCATTTGGGACACAACTGGTGAGTTGAAGATGCCTTGGGCTTTGCTCTTGTTTTCCCTCACACTTCAGTGGTAATCAGGAGTGGCCACCTGAGAAGTGGGGAGGACTGACCACTGCTCTGATTAACAACTTCAGAGCTGAACAGTTTTATGGTGCTCGAATTCTCCAGGTGCCACTGACCGGCAACCTGCCACTGACCGGCAACCTGCCACTGACCGGCAACCTGCCACTGACCGGCAACCTGCCACTGACCGGCAACCTGCCTCTCTCTCTAGGTCGTCCTCAGACGAGCCCTCCATCGTCGCTTCCAGTAATCCCGGTTCTCCACACATCTGGCCAGCTCGTTGGTGCTTTGCGCTCCTGCGTCGTTCTTGAGTACATCCACATTTTAATGTGGGACGTCGCCATGACCGGTGCCCGTGTGTTGGTTCTCACAGCACTATTTTACTGGCTGGCAGCTCTTGACTATAGTCCTATAGTCTCATTCTCCTGGCTGCTATTTTCTGGCCTCACCCTTGGCATTCCATCATACAGATTCTTGTTGGTAACATGTGTGCTCTTACTGATGTTAAGTACTGCACACAGCATTCTGGTATAGCACCCGTCTAGAGACTTCTGCAGAGTTGGCTTCAGGCTTCAGGGTCCAGCACTCACTGCCGTATAGGAGAACAGACTCTACCGTTGCGTAGAAGAAGCTGAGTTTGGTTTGACACTAACCACCAACCTGCCACTGACCACCAACCTGCCACTGACCACCAACCTGCCACTGACCTGCACCAACCTGCCACTGACCACCACTGACCACCACTGACCACCAACCTGCCACTGACCACCAACCTAACACTGACCACCAACCTGACACTGACCACCAACCTAACACTGACCACCAACCTGCCACTGACTAAGGCGACATGTTGCGAACCGATTTGCAAGTTTATTGCAGATCTCATTGTCTCTCGTAACGTACAAAAGTAATGGCATCAAAATGCATTTAATGTACCAAAAGTAAAAGTAGCCTACTCATTATATAGAATATGGCCCATTTCAAATGTCTAAAAAAATCTTTTTTTAAATAGCTGATCTACAAGCTCACAATGCGTCGCAATCGGCTATTTTCAAATAATAATAATCAAAATCTACAAAGTAACTAAAGGTTCAGTCAGACAACTCAAGGAGGATGTAATATATATATATTTATTGAATATAAGATAATCAATGCAATATATTTATTATGGTTTGGCGATGTATTGGATCTGCTTTTTAGGTACTCAGGTCAAGCGCATCAGTCCCGACCATAGGGACTCTGAATCCCCCGTACCTAAACAGTAGATCCAAAACGACAGGTGGTAGCTGGGGTGGAGGTGGGTGAGCACTTTGTATACAGCAGCGCACAGTATACAATAAAGCAGCAGCAAGCAAGCAGGAGGATGAATGCAAAACCTTCGGTTAAAGTAGCCGGTATGAGATTGGGTGTGATTGGCTGAGTGAATCATGTGGATGAGAGCCTGATGCTGCGGTGGCCGGCGCGCTGACTGAGGTTAAAATTTACAATTTACAATTTACAATTTAGGCATTTAGCAGACGCTCTTAATCCAGAGCGACTTACATTTAAGCAAGAACAAAAGCATGGGAATACATCACATTCGCATTTATCATGAAACATGCGTAAGCTAAGAAAGTAACAGTGGAATATCTATATAATGAAACTATACATACACTATACATATAAACTATACATATTTACTACTATGCTATACATAGTATACATATGTACTATGGCGTGCTATGACTATATACAAGGTTATATAGTTCCCTAGTTATATAGTTCAGTCAAGGTTCCCTGACTGAACTTGCTCTGCGCATGTCTACGACAGGCGCAAATGCTCATTTTCCAAATAAATGTAGAGGAGTAAAAGTACAATATTGGGGATTCAAGATGTAGAAATACAGGTAAAAGCATTGGAAATGACAAATGCTCAAGTAAAAATACAAATACCTCAAAATTGAACTTAAGTACAGTACTTCAGTAAATCTACTTTGTTACTAAATGTCCACCACTGATGTATGTTAAGCCCTGCCTCTGTGTGTGCCTAAAGGCCCAGATCATCTGGCACAGGGGACAGCACTGCACTGTGTATAAAACGGTAAACCTAACAACTGGACAATGGTGGGGGGGTTGTTAGACAGAGGAGGACAGTCATGAGGGCTTCTTTAGACATACAACTGTTTTCATACTTGATGATGTTCTCTTCCTTCTCTCCTTTGTCTTCATCCTCGTCCTCTTCTTGTGAGTTACAGGCACGGTTTCATCCTGGCAGAATGTACAAGGCTGGAGATGTGCTTCTGGGTGGTTTGTTTCCATTCCACGTCTCCTCTGTGTTCCCTGAGCTGACTTTCACACAGTCCAAGGAACAGAAGCCCACCTGCAGTCGGTGAGTATCACAAATAGCCAGCAAGACAACACCAACCTTGTTTTGATGTATAGAAACATCATTAGTTGATGTGTATGTTTCTGTCGGGTGGAAACCTTCTCAGAACATGTGTTTGGATGGATCTAGGGTAGTTATTATTTAGTCACAAGCACTTTCACTTAAAAAAGAAATTGTCACACTGTAGTATGACAAAGTAAGTAATTTATTAAACAACAACCAAACGTTTAAATATGGAGATACAAGGTTTCTGCCCCACAGCAATGATATTCAAGGCTACAGTGTAAATGTGTGTGTTAGATTTTTCATTCCAGCGTTCAGATCTGCACAGATCATGGCTTTTGCCATCACTGAGATCAACAGAAACCCCAACCTGCTCCCCAATGTGACTCTGGGATACAGTATCTATGACACCTGTTTAACGGTTGGAGTTGCAGTCCCTGCAGCGTTGTCACTGATCAGTGGGAGAGAGGAGCAGTTTACACTGGATCAGAGCTGTGTTGGGTCTCCTCCAGTTCTTGGAATTGTGGGTCCTAGTACCTCAAAAAGTTCTATTACCCTCTCTAGAATATTAGGTGTATACAGAGTGCCCATGGTAAGTTTCCTATCCCCTTTCACCATATAGCCTATTGGCCTATTTGATTTAATATTGCTTACTTGGCTATTTGCAAATCTATAATAGTTACGTTGCCGCTAACTATGGGAAGAAGGAAATTGCGGGAGTTGACTCCACATGTGTTTCGATGTGCAGGGCGTTGCTGAAAATGAGTACCTGTGCTCAGCTACTTCCCTGGGTAAATAAAGAATAAAAAAATGAAAGGTACCTTTCAAAACCTATAGAAGTCAGCCTGGTACAGACGAACGGGGCACCACTTTATGTAGCCTATGGGCCGATTCATACTCCTATTTTAGAGCTGAATAAAAGTCGGTTTGGCGCTGTAGAGCCTATAATTTGACGTCATTTGAGGTTCGGGGGGCGGGTACCGTCCTAAAGTCGGCTCTTCGGTGCTACTGAAAATTTCTGACAAGCCGAAATCATTTCGGCACTACAGCGCCGAAACAGCGGTAAAATAGGAGTATGAATTGGCCCTAAGAAAGGCAATTACATTTTGTAACTATTGTCAGCAATGGAATGATAGTTTTATTTGGTGGGTATATGAGCTGGTCGTTTTGAAAGTAGCTCTCAAGTAAAAAAAAGTGTGGCCAGCCCTGGTATAGATGATTATATATATATATATATATATATATATATATATATTCATTCCGTGGGTAAATCCCTGTAGGCTACCCACATATTGGTAGCCTATATTAGCCCAATATTGGCGTTACGCATTTCACTTGAATAATGTTGTGTGCGCACGTGCGTGTGCGGAGAAAGACAGTTATTTAAAGAAACTCAAGATTATAACGTCCTGTCTCGCTGCCGCGGCGGCTATTCCTGTGTGTGTGTGTGTGTGTGTGTGTGTGTGTGTGTGTGTGTGTGTGTGTGTGTGTGTGTGTGTGTGTGTGTGTGTGTGGCGAGAGAGAGAGAGAGAGAGATCGTGGCTTCCAGGCGTGCGTGTGTGTGTGCAAGCCAGGCGTGCGTGTGCGTGTGTGTGCAGGCGTGTGTACTCGGAAGTTGGCTGGCAGGCGAAAATAGCCAAAGCGATCCGTGTAATCGTAATATTTAGGCACAAACCAACTACTGACAAAGAACAATGTTGATGTAACTAAGAGATTCGCTGAGTGAGTTATATTTTAAATACAGAGATTTAGAAGGAATAAGCGAGGCTACAATTCCTCTCCTTGCTTGTTTCTCTTCTCCTGCGAGAGATCAGATTCTGAGAGCTAGTGTGGGCCTATTAGAAGACAGGGCAGTGTTGCCAGGTTCGCGAATTGTAAGCGAGTTGTAGTGTGTGTAAGTAGCGTGGTTAAAGGCCTTGTTTCTGGGCCTGTTGGGGCAACAGCATAGGCAACAGTGGTTAGTGTTCCGTGTAGGGAAGCCTCGGGGGTGTGGGTGCTTGGGGCGATAATGTTTGTAGTAAACAAATGCATTGCCGCCGTGAGTGTGGACGGGAGGCATCTTTGGTGGCACTGCAATGAGCATTTTTTGGCGGGTGGTGTCGAGTGTTGGCGATGGGCGCGATAGGAGGAGATAGGTCCCGAACACTGCGAAGGTAAGTGTGTGACGTCACTGCCCGTGTGAGTGTGTGTGGGTGTAGTGTGTAAGATGGTGTTGTGGGTGTTGCAATAAGTCACGACTAAGTCACGACTAGTCTAAAGATGAAGGGTAAAAAAGAGTAAAAAGCCACATTTCCATCTACTTCCAGCCAAACCTCAAAGAACAAAAACATTGTGATGAAGTTACAACAATTTACAATTTAGGCATTTAGCAGACACTCTTAATCCAGAGAGATAAATTAAGCAAGAACAAAAAGCATCGCAATAAATACATTAAACGTAGTTATCATGAATCATACGTAAGCTGAGAACGTAACAGTGGAATATCTATATAATGGAACTATGCATGTACTGTATGCTCTATAGTGCTATGTCTACATAAAAATGCTAGTCTACATAAAATGCTATCTATAGTCTACATACAAAATTTCGCGGCTCCAATCGCACTTCATTACGATTCGGTGCAGGTGTGAATGTAATCCAACGCAAATAAAGGAAATGAAAAGTGCTAAGTACCATGATGGAGTCTGAAGAGGTGGGCTTTCAGACCACGGCATAAGATTGGGAGTGAGGCTGCAGTTCTGATTGTAATGAAACGTGCATTACATAGTTTTGGAGCCAGAAGAGTTTGGGACGTGTGGAGCGTTGTCCCAGCGTTTTTAGTGAAGCTACTATAATAATGAACAGATTATCACAGGTGATAAAGTAAGTGATTTATACTAAGTTGACATCAGGCCATACAACCTTTTACAATACAATAACTAAAATCTTGTTCAAAAATTGTGTTGGCCGCAGATACATAAAGCAGGGGCCGCGGGTTGAGTAGCACTGCCCTGAGGCACACTGTTGAATACCTATGATCTAGTACATTACAGAATAGATATTTTGTATTTGTTTTTATTCTGTTTTTCCAGATAAGTTACTATGCAGGTTGTTCCTGTCTGAGCGACCGGACTCAGTTCCCATCCTTCTTCAGAACAATGCCAAGTTTTGTCTTCCAGGTGAACTTCTATAACAATAGATGTGTTGGTATTTAATAGTTCATGTTTCACAAACTGGAATACTCAAACCCATGGGGTGGGCAACTTTGATGTAGGAGAGGGCCACTATATTTCTACACTCACTCCAGAGGGCCACTGTATTTCTACACTCACTCCAGAGGGCCACTATATTTTTACACTCACTCCAGAGGTCCACTATATTTCTACACTCACTCCAGAGGTCCACTATATTTCTACACTCACTCCAGAGGGCCACTATATTTGCACACTCACTACAGAGGGCCACAATTATTTCCACAATTACTCCAGAAGGCCACTATATTTCTACACTCACTCCAGAGGGCCACTGTATTTCTACACTCACTCCAGAGGTCCACTATATTTTTACACTCACTCCAGAGGTCCACTATATTTCTACACTCACTCCAGAGGTCCACTATATTTCTACACTCACTCCAGAGGGCCACTATATTTGCACACTCACTACAGAGGGCCACAATTATTTCCACAATTACTCCAGAAGGCCACTATATTTCTACACTCACTACAGAGAACCACTATTATTTCCACACTCACTCCAGAGGGCCACCATATTTCCACACTCACTCCAGAGGGCCACTATATATCCACACTCACTCCAGAGGGCCACTATTATTTCCACACTCACTCCAGAGGGCCACTGTATTTCCACACTAACTCCAGGGGAATACAATTGTAATTATGCTACTAATATTGACCATTATAGATATAAAATTTAAAGCAGGTCATGTTTGCATGTTTGGAATTGTAACAGCTGAAATCAATAATATAACAGTATTCCAATATTAACCTGCAGGCCACATAAGTGAACACAGGGGCCACATGTGGCCCCTGGACTTTATGATCTAACCTAAGTACATTTCCGTCCATTGTTCGTCCACTCAGGTGCGAGCTATGCTCCAGACTATGAGGTGGTTGGAGTGGACCTGGGTAGGACTGTTGTTCAGTGATGATGATGCTGGCCGTGACGCAGCCCGATTATTCCAGTCTGGCCTGGACCAGTCTGGTCTGGGTTGTGTGGCATATTCAGAGGCTCTGCCCTTCCACAATGACCTGGATAAACTCCAGAGGATTGTCTCTGTGATGAAGACGTCCACAGCTCGTGTGGTCATTATGTTTGGATACGGGGCCTATATGTATAATGTCTTGGATGAGGTTTGTGTTACGATACATCTGTGGAGGATGTTAATTTAGGCATTCGTAATTAGAAGAATCTAAAATGAGAATGTATTGAATTTCTTTCAAAACGATGAACAGGTGGTTAAGCAGAATGTGACAGGTCTGCTATGGATCTTACCTGCCACTTCAGGTTGGTGGGGAGACGGTTATCTCCAGTCTCCTCACTACCTACCATACCTCAGAGGCACCCTGGGTTTTGCCATCCGTCGTGGAGAGATACCAGGTGGTCTCAAGGACTTTTTGTTAGAAATACGTCCTGACAATGACCATGAGGATAACATAGTAAGTATTTTTGTTTAATTTGATTGTATATTTATTTATTTGTATGTCTTTAAATGTCTCAATGATTTGAATACACAGAACCACAATGGACACAAGCCCTTAGGATATGTTGTATTATCCCTTTTGCACCATTGTATAATTGTCCCACTATAGTATCTGCAAACTGTGAATAATCAATACATTAATCAATGAATTGTACTTACAGGTATTCTTATGAATTAACTGTGTTCTTTCAGGTGAGGCAGTTTTGGGAACACACATTTCAGTGTAAATTTTCACCCCTTCCACCAGAGTGGGTGGACACTGGTGGAAGGGTGTGTACTGGACAAGAGGACCTGGTAACGGCAGAAACTACCCTGGACCTGGATATGTCTGACCTCAGGTCAGAGTACAATGTGTACAAGGCTGTGTATGCTCTGGCCCACGCCCTCCATGACATGTTGCAGTGTGTGCCAGGAAGAGGGCCTTTCCATGGGCACAGCTGTGCCAGTTTGCAGACAATACAGCCATGGCAGGTGGGATATTAATTCAGTTAACCTGTAGGATTATTTTTATTTATTGTTTATTTGCACATTTAAAAACACCACATTTGAAACAACAACATATATTATTGGGTTGTGCAGGTGAGACTTAGGTGACATTCACACCAGAAAGCTTTACTGCGATAAAACTAATCCTGCTGCACATTGGCAGAAAGTGCGCTTCGTTTGGCAGGTGTGAAGCATCATTCGAATCCTAATGCGCATCAAAGAACCACATTCTACTCCGACCAAAAACGGGGGTTTCGCTTTGCTTCCAATTGCACTTCATTACGATTCGGTGCAGGTGTGAATGCAATCCCCACAAATAAAGGAAATTAAGCAAACAATGTGGTGGGTGAGGAGCTAAACACAATTGGAGACGGAGAAGGGAGAAGGCATATTTTACGCAGTGCAAAGAAGTCCCGTTAAGCCTTTTCCACACCTAAGACCAAAAGCGCCGCGGACAGAAGAAGCTGTGTGGCGTGTGCGCAGCTGGTTTTTAGACAGCTGGTGGATGGGAATTAAGCTCCACCTCCGCGGACGATTGACGCGGAGGAGAGCGCTTCCGGGAATCTGGCCGTCGCGCAAGTCGTCCGCGGAAGTGGAGCTTCTTTTCTATCCACCAGCTGTCTAAAAACTGTGTGCAGCTGCTGTGCGCAGCCGAGATTTCACTGTGTAGGCTAGTTTATGAATGGAACACATTGATAAAGGCTGCGTTTCCAATTTCTGCGGATGACAGTGTGAAGGCAAACAGAAGGTTAATCTCACCTTATATGAGATGAATAATAAAAATAAAACATGAATTATTTGGCAACATTACTAATATAACAATGGATAGATGCACAGTATAAATTAAAAAAAAGCATAATAGTAGAAAATAAATTGATGTGTAGTGTGTAGGTGTCACAATGTGAATCAAGAGGGTCAATAGGACCCAAACGCAGGACAAAGGCAGAGAGTCAGAGCAGTTGAAATTGCAGGTGGTTTATTCACCAAAATTCATACACGAGGAGAACACAAGGAGTAACAAGAACACTGGGAGTCAAAGTACTAGGAGTACGTCCAATCAGGGAAACTCCCCCCTGTCAGGTGTAAAGGAGCAACTTGGACACTCAGGCATGAAGGAAGCATGAGTTCAAAGTCCGTTGCTCTCCCCATGTCCCCCATATACAGTATGGTGACTAGGTTGGTGGAGGGTATGTAGAGCCCAGGATCACATTAGATGATTGACACAGGGGTAAAAAATGGGTTACAAAATTGTGGGATAAAGAAAGATAAGAAAAAAAAAAAGGGTTCACTATAGGAGCATAACACTAGTGACGTACAACAATGATCTGACAAAGAATTGAAAAAACAGGGGAGTATAAATACACAGGGAAAACAGGGCACAGGTGAACATAACTAATAATCAACACTGGGATAGGCTGCGGGGAACTAACAGACAAGGTGGAAACACTAGGCTAATCATGGTGAGACAACAGGCTACAAAAGCAACAGAGGAAACCAAGAGACAAAACGTATTACAAAATAAGAGTACACAAGTGCAAAGGTGGGGGAAGAACAGACGACTTCAGGGGGCCGGCCTGGATGATTGACAGAGGCGGGGGTGACCTCAGGAGGGCGGCCTGGACGATGGACTGAAGCAGAGCTGGTGACCTCAGTGGACGGCCTGGAGTCCGAGACGAACAGGCATGCCGTCTAATGGACGGCCAGGAGGCCGAGACGAGGCAGCAGAGGACCTAGGAAGCGACGCCGGAGGTGCTGCTGCAGGCTCTGGAGGCGACGCCGGAGGTGCTGCAGGCCTTGAGAGGCGACGTTTCTGAAGTATAGGGGGCAGGTGGTAATTACATGTTCTTCTGAATGTGGTATTTAATAAAATACACGTTTACCGCTGTGTCTTCTTGCGGTCATGCCTCTCTTCATTATGCTATAGTCACACAAAATGCAGAAGTCTTCCTCACTCCTAATTCTCAACAAATGTGGGTGACAGTATGAATATGGTTTTGTTGAAAGGCAATGCATAATGTAAGGGTTAGAGCACATGTTTTAGTAATGAGGCTGGTGGCGGAAGATAGCAACTCAGCAACAGGAACACCCCTTGAACAATGCTTAAATCCCCGAATAGTGTGTAGTGTGACTTGTGCACATAATAGGACCCTTATGTTTTTAAAGTCTCTTGCTCTTCATGATTCTGCTCATCACCATTTCTAGCTTCTCTATTACCTGGAAAAGGTCAACTTCACCACATCTGGTGGTGAGCCTGTATACTTTGATGAGAATGGTGATGCTTTACCAATCTTCGATATATTGAACTGGGCATGGCTCCCTGATGGAAGCACAAAGATTCACAACGTAGGTGTGTTCAAGATTACAGCCTCCGGAGATGAAGAACTCACCCTCGATGAAGACAGAATCTTCTGGAACTTTCAATCCGCAAAAGTAATTTCAGCTTTCTAAATTTTTTAATTGAGCACATGATGTGAATGAAATTTATATTTAAACTGATCTTTTTTACTTTCCTCTGTAGCCTCCTCGGTCGGTGTGCAGTGAGAGCTGTTCTCCAGGAACCCGTGTGGCCAGAAGGAAAGGAGAACCTGTCTGCTGCTACGACTGCATTGCTTGTTCTGAGGGAGAGTTCAGCAATGAGACAGGTAGGGTTACATCATGTAGCTACAGTATATGTACAGAAGGTTATAAGAAGATACGTGTCTGTCCCGTATGATATCGACTACATTGACAATTTCAACCTTTCTTGGACCGTCCTTTATTCTACAAAGACGGTTTACACCGGCAGACGGGGAAGTCAAGCACTGGCCACAAACATAGCTGTTAGCCTTTGCCATCACAACTCACCCTACTTGACCACAACAACACTGTCCAGTCCCAACACGTTCCCAGCTCCAATAGTTCCGCCTCATTTCCATTGGGCTTGGACCAACATCCACACTTACAGTTCCCATTTGTAACACAACTAGTTTAACAAATTATACTAACCAACCAATTATCACACTCAATATTAAAACAATAATAAGACATAGACAGCAAAAGCTTTTATCAGCCACTGGCATCCAGTCAAACCCTGGCTCTGTCCATTCCAACCTCTGCATGCTCAGAAATCACCCTTATGTCACAATACTAAGGATTTAAAAATGGCACTGCTAAATACCAGGTCTTTAATTCATAGGATAAAACATTTCTAGTCAATGATATAATTTCAGAGCATAAATTCGCATATTTGTCACTGAAACATGTCTATACTCTTTTGAATATCATGCCTCTATCTTGAACTGCCAGTCCCCGGTCCTAACCTTAACTTTATAGAGTGTCTCAGTTCCGCCCCCTCGAGAGACCCGAAAAAGAAATCCCGTTAATTTTCCTCATAGACTTTTCAGAAAGTATTTATTTAAAGACGTTTACGCCGCGGACAAAGCCAAGTCTTGTCGTGACAAATCATGACAATAAACACAATGTTTTCGTCCAAACAAAGAATTAGAAAGTAGAAAAAAACGACAGGTTACAATACTTTTTTGTTTGTTTTTCTTCTTTGTAATTACTAGCCTTTACCCATTGTGAAATACTTGCCGTCTTGTGGCCGCAGGGGGTAATTTGTTAAATTGGAAAAAGGGCTTCGTTAAGACAATGCCTGTGTGAAAAGTGGGAGCGATTGGTGCCGGCAGTGAGAAGCTACGGAAGTGTTTCTGACACACAGACAGACACACATTCATTCAGACAGACATTGGCTTAATTATAGTATGATTTGTTTGGTCCAAAATATTGTTTTTGTTGTCATGATTTGTCACGACTCGAGTTGGCTTCGTACGACGCTTGTCTATGGGGAAAATGCATTGGGATTAATTTCCTGGGCCTGGCGTCGTCATGAAATGGGGCGGGACTGCGACGCTGTATAGACCACCAAAGAAAAATGTCCCTCTTTTTCCAACAGAATTTGCCGAGCTCCTATCTATCATTAACACAAACTATGACATGACAATCATCAGCGGGGATTTTAACTACCATATCGATATGAATTATTTTACTTGTTTTTAAAACATTGATTGGAAATGCACCTGCCTATTTCTCAGAAATGCATGGGGGATTTGTAATGGAAATGAAAAATGCTTAATAAAAATGAAATGCTTCCTATATATGTGCCCGGCAGACCCCTTAGATCCTCTAGTAGCCAAAAAGTGAACCCGGACATGTTGAGTACACCAACGTTTTATGTTAGAAATGTTGAGTATGGGTCCCCAGCATGTAGAAACTGCCGGATCCTAACTTGCATATGTTGAGCAATTTTCAGAATTGGCATAATATGTGACCATACCAACAACCTATAGAAGGCAAAATTTATCATGATTTATCTAGCATGTGATGTGTCAAACTAGGGGGTTTTCATGATGCTGAATCCATTCCAAGCATTAGTTTTGCAAAAAAACACACTCATTGGGCTTAAAACGGCCATGCCCACTTGCCCAAATGTGACATCATCAATTTGTGATGACGGCATTGGCCGATTTTAGCCCAATGAGTGTTTTTATATCTATAGTGCTGGTCTCCTAGAGATTCCAGAGACCCCTAACATAAAAAATATGGAGAAGCCGCCTTTAGCTACTATGCCCCTGTGCTGTGGAACAGCCTGCCAAGGGATCTACTGTTCTCTGAATCTGTGGAATTCTTTTTACTTTTAAACTTTAAACTCTTATAGACACACCTCTTTAGCATTGCTTTTTTTTTTTTTTTTTTTTTTTGCGGCTTACGCCTTTTATTGATTTTTGAAGGGACAGACAGTAGGCTGACAGGAAACGGGAGAGAGATGGGGGGATGACATGCAGTAAAGGCCGTGTCGGGTCCGGGAGTCGAACCCGCGGCACACTGCGACTGGATTACCAGTCCGGTGCCCAGACCGTTACGCTACGGCCTGGGCGCATTGCTTTTACTTAGATCATTGCAAGTCCGTTTCCTGTTTTAGTTGCTTATTTAGTTTTTTTCTATTACTATGTAGTAACTTGTAGTTGATGCTCTCTCGTTATGTTTTTGCTCTTTGTTATGTTTCTGTGAAGCACTTTGAACTGCACTCGTCTGAAATGTGCTATATAAATTGATTGATTGATTGATTGCTTGATTGATGTCCCTTGAATCTTGTCCTATTTATTAGACTCTACAGAGTGCACCGTGTGTCCAGAGGCCTTCTGGTCCAGTCCCCAGCGTGACCACTGTGTCCTTAAGAGCATTGAGTTCCTGTCCTACCATGAGGCCCTGGGAACCTCCTTAACAACCATCTCATTGCTAGGAACATTTGTCTGTGCTATTGTCCTGGGGATCTTTGTTTATCATAAAGAGACGCCCATGGTGCGCGCCAACAACTCTGAACTCAGCTTCCAACTCTTGCTTTCACTCAAACTATGTTTCTTGTGCACACTCCTGTTCATTGGCCGTCCCAGACTCTGGACTTGTCAGCTGAGGCATGCAGCATTTGGGATCAGCTTTGTGCTGTGTGTCTCCTGCATCCTGGTAAAGACTATGGTGGTGCTGGCTGTGTTCAAGGCCTCCAAGCCTGGTGGTGCAGACATTATGAAGTGGTTTGGTCCTATGCAGCAGAGAGGAACAGTTCTGTTTCTTACTTCAATCCAGGCAATAATCTGTACAGTCTGGCTTGTGTCTGCCTCACCAACTCCTCATAAAAACACACAATACTATTCTGAAAAGATAGTCTATGAGTGCAATGTTGGATCAACAGTTGGTTTTGCGGTGTTACTAGGTTATATTGGCTTACTAGCACTCCTCAGTTTCCTCCTAGCATTCATGGTAAGGAATCTTCCAGACAACTTCAATGAAGCTAAGTTAATTACTTTCAGCATGTTGATCTTCTGTGCCGTGTGGATAGCCTTCATACCAGCATATATCAGTTCTCCAGGCAAATATGCCGATGTAGTGGAGGTGTTTGCTATTTTAGCATCTAGTTTGGGCATTTTGCTGGTGCTGTTTGGACCAAAGTGTTATATGATCATTTTGAAACCTGAGAGAAACACTAAGAAGTCCATCATGAGTCGAGGTGCCACCAAGACGTAGAAGCAGATTAGGCTATTTGTGTGTATTTGACATGTATAGGGATATATCGGACTGCTGATAACCTTGTTAGAAGATTAAAACTTCTACCAGATAAACTAAAAGCAGTAACACAATCAGTGAAGCAAACATGGGGTGTATGTGTTTGGTCCGATGTACAGTCCTACAGGCATGAGACACTCTACACAACACCCAAAACTAACCTCACAGGATGCCACAGGTTAGTTTTAACCCGCCACAGTTTAGTTTTAACCTGCTGCGCATGTCGGGAGCCACAGATGAGTTTTTACCCGGCTCTTACTACTTATTTAGATGGAAATAAGCGAATTAGCACACATGAGATCCATGCAGAATACTACACCGAGCTGCCAGGATACTGACTATGATAGGTCTGATCCAGAACGGTGGTCCTTGAGGGGGTTCCAGGTGGTCCGGGGACCACCAGTGGTCCTTGAGGGGGCTCCAGGTGGTCCGGGGACCACCAGTGGTCCTTGAGGGGGCTCCAGGTGGTCCGGGGACCACCAGTGGTCCTTGAGGGGGTTCCAGACTCTACAAGAAATCTCTAAGAAGAGAATACCAGCACTCACAGACGTTTCTTCATGTCGTTTAAGTAATGCACTTTTAAAATAATTTTATGGTTGGCATAGTATGCTGCAGACAGCACAACGTACGCGTTTCGGCTTGGAGTTTTCGTCAGCGTCAGGAAGTATCACTTTTACAGTATATAGTGTCCGGGGCTACGACACCTTCCCTTGTCCGTGTCGATAGAAACAACATTCAGCCAAAACCCAAAAGTGCAATCATAATACAGCAACATTCACAACGGGGTTCCAGACTTCCCAGTTCCATGCTGTGTTGCCAACAGCAACACAGCATGGAATTGTGCACAAAATCCAATCCGACGACAACAAAACATTCTAAGTTTTGGGTCTGAGAGGTTAAATCTCAGGCTAAATCTCACTCCAGGATACTGACCAGGATATTGAAGAGGATACTAATCATGTATTATAGGCTTAAGTTGTTTGGCCATTTATGCATGAGTTATGTATTAATGTAGTTATCAAATAAGTTAACTATATCTTTAACTAAGGCATGAGAATTCCAATTCGCGAAATTTGGAGATATGGTAGAGGGCCATGCCAAACGGTGAGGATGCGAAGCCCACAACCATTGGCCAAAGGGTGGAGCTATATTGAAAATGCAAACTTTGACCACGCATAGCTCATGAACCGTTTGACCGTCAGCAATGAAACCTCGACACACATATGCGTCTCCTCATGCCGAACAAGTATCGTGCTCTTACTTTTGACCTCTGACCTTTAGATCACCCGCCATTTTGAATTATATGAAAATCAATTAAAATGCATCTCCTCCCCTTAAAAAATTAAGCTTTTATGAGCCAATGAAAATTGCCGTTTTGTGAAATTTTGTTTTTACTTTGTTTTGTTTTACTGCCTGTGGCTTTGCTGACCTCTGCAATCACCTGAGAGTTCTGGCTGCCACAACCTGTGTCAGCTGTTCTTGATTATTTGCAGGCTAGTTGTGGCCAGCAGCTCATTGTCTCCCAAACACCCAGACTTAACAGTTGTGTTCCCTTTTTGTTGCTGTTATTAGTTAAGTTTCAGATGGGCTGGTCGTAAGTATTCTTTTGGGTGTCCATCAGTCCCTGTTTTGCAATGCAGGATTTTAAATAAATGTGTAATATCTTTGTAAACTTTTGATCTGACTTTGTGTCCTTTTATGTTAGCCCTTGGTTGAGCCAAGTTTAAAGGGCCATAACAATGCTAGAAACTGATTTGTTTAGTGGGAAACAAGAACTTGATCCTGATCAAATCAGGTTCTTTACTCATGAATTGATAGATTATTTGATGTTGTACAACAGTGATTTTGAAACAAAGACTGAGTTCGACACCTGGCCTTTCAGTTCAGGTTTTTGTGTCCTGAAAGGATTCCCTTGCATGGATGGTTCTTGTTAGGTAGGGATAGGTCGAGCCTGGCTCATGGACTATTCACATCACCATGGTGCATCGGCAAGAATGTGTAGACAAGGAGATTCCGTTTAAGCCTTTATTTCCATTGCACAGACACACATTTCGATTTGAGCAAGGAGGTGGTGAGGCATCACAGTTATGGTTTTTATTCAGTGACGCATAACCGTGGCCTGCTGAGACTCGAGAGCAGAGGGCTCTCAGCTGGTTGCTACTGCTGAGAGTCCAAAAATGGACTGAGGGAATAGGCAGCATTATATACCAGGCCACTGATTGAGGAGTAAGTGAGAGCAGGTGTGATTACTGATTGGGATTGACAGCACGTGAGGTGGGTGGGTCCACATGGAATAGGCCAGGGGGAGGGTTGTTGCTGCTCACTAGGATGACTCTTTTCTACAGTTCTAGTACCGGATGGTATACCCAGACCTGGCGAGCCGACCCGGAACTCTGAACCCCCCTTCATCCACAAATGTGGTAATCTGGTTCTCCAAATTGGAGAAAGAGACTGCTTTCCCTGAACTGAATAGGAACTGAACTGGGACTTTTCAAGTCAACAACTTAAAGTGGGCCCCATTTGTTTGTTTTTCATGAATGTTCAAAGCTGTTTATTTTCTCTGAAGTTTAAGTTAGTTTTTCAGTTAACCTTTAATCCCTGTTTCAGACTCATTTAATTGGTTTTCACTCATTGAGCTCCTCATCCGATTCTGGTATATTTTCTGGTTTATACGCAGTCAATTCATAAATCTTTATAGTTATACCCACCTTATCATTAGTTATCCTTGCGCAACTTGCTACAAAAACAATGAATGATTTTGCTTGTTAGCTCGGTAGGTAGAGCTCTTGCCTTTGCAACACAAGGTCATGGGTTCAAATCTGGGAACCGCCAACTCGGTGTATGAGTCTTCAAGAACCCTTACCTGCCCCCCACTATAAAAAAAAACGACCCTGTCACAATTCAATGGTTTTTTTCTCAAGTTTAGTCTTCCATGTTTCTTATGCATATTATTCTTATTGCTTATTGCTTATTGCCTTCCTGCTTGGTCCTGCCTTATCGCTGCTTGCAGCGATTTGTTTCTAGTTTATTCTTCTCTTTATACTATAAACCAATGTAAATTTTATGTATTTTAAAATACATATTTTTACTACCACCGCGTCTCAGAACAAGGCAGGTCCAGTGCATCACAGGAGCGGGACTGTGTACAGCAGCGAAGGAGGAGAGGACACTGGAGCATAGTCTCAAAATACAAGATCTGAAAGTGTCCGTCCCAGCCAAATACAAATGAGAAAATACGAAAAAGTATTTCAAATACTTATTTCAAATACATGCATTAATAAATATACAATAGTGACCATGTCTGGTGGTGGGGCAGGTACTTTAATTACCACTGTGCCACCCGAGCTCGTGCACACACACACACACACACACACACACACCTGACGGTTGCCTTTTCCTTGAAAACACAATGACAAGTATATTACTACTGTATACAGTATTTATAAGCTACTTGTAAGTTGACACAGTTTAACGGAAACCCTGGTAAAACCAATGCATACAGTATTCATCTGTTTTATGAGGAAATATTTATTGAAAACACAAATGTACATTTGTATGGTACAAATTCAGTTCGACCCTGCTATCCTCATGTGCTGTTCAAAAGACAAAATCAATACAACAATAATGGATTAGATAAAGTCAAACAGGCTCTGACCCAAAATAATAATACATGCATCCATCTAAAAAAACACACACAAAACAAAAGTTACCAAGTTCACCAAGTCCTTCAAAGTGAGTAACTTGTGCTTAACCAGAATTTATTTGTGTCTGAAATTTGATCATGAAATAAAAAGCGAAATGAATGAATTTGTGACTTCTATTGTCAGTGTAGCCATGGGTTTAGTGCTCTGGGGGTTCAATCAATTCAAGGCCAAACATTAGGGCTAAATGCTCTCCGACAACACCGTTGCGGACACAATTAAAAGGGGTTCTGCTAGATTGTTGTCAAATAAATAAATAAAGTGCTCCACGTAGAGTTTATTCAGAATAATCTTAGCAATACCTTCGCTACCATTGATTATATAAGGTATATTTATTGATATCACCCGATATACAACATATTGAATTATTAATATTTCTTCCTAAAAAGTCAAGTATCTATAGAATGTAATAAAGAGAAAATATTTCAACAAAGACTTTACTTATTTACAAACAAGGCACAACATGAAGAATTGTGGGTAAATATTTGTTACTAAAAATACACAACATAAATATGAAGTGAGGGGAGGTGATGCCTGATTCTCAAATACACAACATAAATATGAAGTGAGGGGAGGTGATGCCTGATTCTCAAATACACAACATAAATATGAAGTGAGGGGAGCTGATGCCTGATTCTCAAATACACAACATAAATATGAAGTGAGGGGAGGTGATGTCTGATTCTCAAATACACAACATAAATATGAAGTGAGGGGAGGTGATGTCTGATTCTCAAATACACAACATAAATATGAAGTGAGGGGAGGTGATGTCTGATTCTCAAATACACAACATAAATATAACGTGAGGGGAGATGATGTCTGATTCTCAAATACACAACATAAATATGAAGTGAGGGGAGGTGATGTCTGATTCTCAAATACACAACATAAATATGAAGTGAGGGGAGATGATGTCTGATTCTCAAATACACAACATAAATATAACGTGAGGGGAGGTGATGTCTGATTCTCAAATACACAACATAAATATAACGTGAGGGGAGATGATGCCTGATTCTCAAATACACAACATAAATATGAAGTGAGGGGAGGTGATGTCTGATTCTCAAATACACAACATAAATATGAAGTGAGGGGAGATGATGTCTGATTCTCAAATACACAACATAAATATAACGTGAGGGGAGGTGATGTCTGATTCTCAAATACACAACATAAATATAACGTGAGGGGAGATGATGCCTGATTCTCAAATACACAACATAAATATGAAGTGAGGGGAGGTGATGTCTGATTCTCAAATACACAACATAAATATGAAGTGAGGGGAGATGATGTCTGATTCTCAAATACACAACATAAATATAACGTGAGGGGAGGTGATGTCTGATTCTCAAATACACAACATAAATATGAAGTGAGGGGAGGTGATGTCTGATTCTCAAATACACAACATAAATATAACGTGAGGGGAGGTGATGTCTGATTCTCAAATACACAACATAAATATGAAGTGAGGGGAGATGATGTCTGATTCTCAAATACACAACATAAATATAACGTGAGGGGAGGTGATGTCTGATTCTCAAATACACAACATAAATATTAAGTGAGGGGAGATGATGCCTGATTCTCAAATACACAACATAAATATTAAGTGAGGGGAGGTGATGCCTGAATCACACCTCCTTGGTTTTCTAGTTCTCTGTTTCGTTTTGTAATTTTGTTTGTTACCGGGGGAGGTATTTTTACTCCCAGATAAATAGTGAGTAGCCTTAAAGATGGAGTGCCGTGATTTTTCTGTTTTGCATGTGTCTATGGAGTTAACATTACTCTAATAGACCCCCAATAATATTCAAATATGTCTTGCCTGTATATTTTTGGTTTCTTCCTGAAAGCTGAAAGCCTTTGAGTCAAAATCCCCAATCGAAATAACACCATTTTAGTGACATCATAACCCTAACCCCTCCCCTAACCCCTCCCACATTATCATACAACAACAGCTGGGGGCGAGGCTTAAGTTCAGGTGGGCGGTGCTAAGGTGAAAACCAGGTATACATAATGAACTGGTGGGTGTGGCCACATTAAAACATCATTGTAACACTTTCTGTACACTTCTTTGAAATAAATCTTATGTAGTATAATCATAGTACCCGGTGATCATGTTTTGGTGTGGGAAAAACAATCATGGTACTCCATCTTTAACAGAGCTGTGAGGGATGGGGGTCTTCTTAACAGTAGGTATGTCCTGTTCATCACACCAGCTTTATATTCTCTTTTAACTAAACTAGACAAACTTCCAGTGGTTGAACTATGTGTGGAAAAAGAATAACTTTGTTAAAGTTATATTATAGTTAGTATAGTATATTGTACAGGAGGATAACATAGTTTCAAGGAGCTATTAATCAAGATCACCTTTTGGTTTGCCCTGCGTGCCTGTTGTTTTTTTATTAATATATTTTTTATCCCACGATTTTGTAACCCATTTTTCACCCCTGTGTCAATCGTCTAATGTGATCCTGGGCTCTACACACCCTCCACCAACCTAGTCCCCTGGGGGACAAGGGGAGAGCAACGGACTTGAACTCATGCTTCCTTCATGCCTGAGTGTCCAAGTTGCTCCTTTCGACCTAACAGGGGGGAGTTTCCCTGGTTGGACGTAGCGCGTGGAAGGAACATGTTATTCCAACCAGTTCCTTTCCCCTCCATCAGGCGCCCCGGCTGGCCAGGGGGAGGCAGTTTAGTGACCAGGATTACTGCATGTTTTTTGTGAGGGTACCTACCCTAGGGGACACGGGGAGAACATGCAAACTCCACACAGAAAGGCCCTTTCGCCAACCCCGCCTTCGGGTATGGGCACTGATGACGTGGAGGAGAAAACACGCCGCCAGCACCCACAGCGTCCCGAGCGGGAATGGAACCCAGGACCTTCTAGCTGTGAGGCGACAGCACTACCAACTGTGCCACCGTGCCCATGCGTGCCTGTTGTTCACGAGACATTCAAGTAGAACTCTGTGACTGTGTGTCTGTATGTAGCACAGCATGTCTATGTGTATGAATGAATGTATGCACAATGAAATCATCAGTGTTCATTTATCCATTTTGTTACATTTGTACACACATGAACATGGACCGGAACATGGGGGGGGGGGGGGGGGGCACATTTCCTTAAATTGTGATATTATCAAATATCAAACATGAGAGTTTACATTTCCCAAGAGGAAATACATGCATTTAAGACTTAATTCAGTCTGACCAAAAGCAGGGAAAACATATCCCCTAGCTGTGATAAAAAAAAAAGATCGGCCAAAGTGGAGATATATCAAAAGCATCGGCATGTAATCCACCCCCCATTCCCCCCATGCAAATCCAACCCTGTTTATTTGTGTGAGTGTCTGTGTGTGTGTATGTGTGTGCGTGTGTGTGTGTGTGTGTGTGTGTGTGTGTGTGTGTGTGTGTGTGTGTGTGCGTGCGTGCGTGCGTGGGTGCATGAGTGTGCCTAGGACCACTGACAGGAGCAGTCTGTGGGTTCCTGGATGGAGTAGCTGACCCAGGTGGAGTTCCCGCTGCAGTAGAGCTGCACGGAGCGCCGCTGGAGGCCCATCTCCCGGCAGCACTTGCAGAAGCGGGCGTACGTGTTGATGTTGTAGTTGTAGATGCTGGCCGACGGACACTTCCCGTCACATGACACTATGTTCACCTGCAACGAGGTCCAAGGACAAGCGCTTGTTGAATTACGACGACACGCACTTCGAAGTAGAGTAGTCAGGCACTACTGCTATTTTAACTATTCAAAAATGTTTTGCAAAATAGTAAAAAAGGCAAAGAAGTTTAGGGATAAGGGGTTTAGCGGTGACGAAGATGGAGCCCTATGTGCCCTATGGGACAAACATTGAGCCCTATGGGCTCCATTCTTGTCTCATTTTTATAAAGCCACAATTTGGGGTTTTAGGAGTGGGGAAAGGGTGTTCCCCCACTAAAGTCGGTATTTTGGTTACCTGTCTAAATCCCTTAAACACCTCCGTTACCCGTTATATTATGCATAGGCCTATAGGTGTGGTTTGGGCGTTGCAATAATGAAACCAAATGTAACCAATCACCAGTCTTGGCTTTAAGAGATCCCTTAACCGTTGCCCGTTAGTGCTATATTGCTTCATAGCCGCTGCCCTGAAGTCTCACTGACCACAGATTAGACTGGGCCAGCTGTGAACTGACGTGGCCCAGTGGACCCTGCGCCGGTGAGAGTAGTGAAGGTTTTGTATCTAAGACTGATAATAACAAGTATGATATGATGAGAATATATAAGAGAAGATAACATCAGCATCATCGTGACAGTATTCATGATGGTCTTCCGACATACCGGCCTGTTACTGCGGCAGTCATTCTTTCGGATCGTCATCCTCACTGTCACCTTCTGACACGACTTGCCATCTTCTTTACCTGTTCACACAAAATAACAAACAGCCAAATTGAGATGGCTAGGAGTCATTAAAACAGGGAGAGAATGTTTCCAAAACTCTCAGGGTTAAAAAAAAAATCCAGACTTTACTGCGAGAGCCTGGAAGAAAAAGCAGGCTCTTGCAAATACATGCAGGAGTTTTCCAAGTTGGTTGCTTATTTTTAGTAGAAGGATGAGATAGGGAACAGCAGGGCAGAAAGCAAAGGTTATAGGTCATGATCCATTTGTGCAGGATGTATTTATTTAATTGATTCTGTGATGTCATAATTGCGTCCATGTTGTACCCATGTGTTTGTGGATGGTGGCAATTGAGCCATTGGCGGTCGTGTCAATCAACAAGAGGGCAGTCAAAAGTTACTTGATGATGCCAGTATCGTCTAGTTAGTACATCATAAAAGGTTTTTATTCAGTTATGCTGTGATTTTTGATAGTGTGTTATTTTATCAAGTTTAAGAGAATGTTAAAAGGACCATACCGGTGGTCTGGCATGTTTAGCCCACTATGAATCACATCTGGTCTACTGCGGACCATTTGTTTGATTTTCCAAGAAGACTTCATGCCACTATTTTGTCATTGCTGTCATTGTGTTTGAATGTATTTCAAAACCTCACAGTGAGGTTTAGAAAATGTAAACATATATGTGAAATCAAAAGATATATCAATAAACAGGTATGTTTATGTATGATAGGTCGAATGTGAATAGACAAAGACATGTATTGACGTTGGTATGATCCTTTTTAAGGTCTGAAGCACAGAGCCCTTTAAAGGGGTAGTTCAGCACAAACAAAATGACTAGTTTTCTATCAATTACACACCGCATGAAGCCTGGAGTTCATGCAGATTTGGGTTTTTTTGGTCGAATTCCTGAGTCAATAATTTGATGACGTCGGTCATCAAATTATTGGCTTAACTTTTGGGTGAACTACTCCTTTAAGTTAGGTAAGTGGAAGCATGCCCTCTCTCAGTTGAAGAACAACAACGATGCCCTAGGTCCCTAGTCCCTAGGTCCCTAGTCCCGGCCCCTAGGTCCCTATGTCCCTAGTCCCTAGGTCCCTAGGTCCCTATGTCCCTAGTCCCTAGATCCTAGTCCCTAGGTCACTAGGTCCTAGGGCCTAGGAGAAGACATCCACCTCATGTCATGTGAGGAGGACATGAGAGATCTGTGCTAATGTGGCTGGGATTTTAAAGTAACTGTCAAACAAAAGCTTTGTTATACTGTAAAATGTAACAATGTATTATGCCTTTCGGAGGCTAACACACATTGGACTGTAGATGCAGTCCTCTAGTCTAAATGAACAGATGAATAAATAATCAATTGATGATCTAGCAGCAATTGTACAATTATTTCTGCTGTCCATCACACATAATTATGATCTGTCCAGATGGCAGAAAACATGGGCTAAGTTTTTACAGCTCAACTAAAGCTTGGCACATAATCATAAAACTGTGGCATAACTGTCATTCTTCATGCCAACATTCTTAGGGCTGTCATTTCCATACCAATCCATTTACTTTAAATGTTGTTGAGGCAGTGCTGCAGGCATGCAGTAAAAAGCAATGGAACCTCTACAGTGTACAGTATATACCATATTACCCAAGCAGATGACAGATCCCAACACCAAGGCCCACATCAGTAGCTGCTACACAGTACACACACACACACACACGCAGACATGCAGACATCTAAATGGAAACTACTTGGCCACTACCAACAGTACATTGTTGGCAATCAACAATGCACTGCCCTGACAGTGCAAAAATGGGGAAAGAGTTTAGCCATGTCATGTATGTGGTCCACAGAGAGAGGGAATGGGGTCTTAGGGATGGGGTGGACTATATTTGTTATACTTTGTAAAGAACGTCCTTTAAAGTTTTCTAAAGTTTGTCGCTATTTGTTACTTTTAGCATCTCATTTTGGAGGGAAGTACATTGTTGGATATCAACAATGGTGCTGGCAAGCCTTAGATTTTGTAGTTTGTTTTCCGTTTCGGTTTCTTTCTCTTTTTTGTTTATTTTTCAAGCCATGTTCGGTACCTCGTTCACAGTTTGTGTTAACTGTGGGTGTCAATGGACTAACTGGGAAAGGGAAGAGAGAGTATCCAGTACCTGGTAAGGGATTGGGTACATGAGGGTGAGCACATTAAACCACAAAACCCACATGCATGTCATCTTATGCTTTTCAATGAAGGATTCTAGCAAGGACTGGAGTCTATTTGGTTTGCACACATAATTCACTTAACATCATAAAAAGCACAATGCTTAATATCTTTCAATATTGCTTTTGAATGAATAAAATCATATTTCTCATTATTTTTTGCAACGAATGCTGGGGTTCACTGAAAAGCATGCCAAAGGTTCCTAATGTACGTACAAGTGTCATTACACGTTACACAGTAGACACATATCTGAAGCTGACTTTGTAACAAAAGAACACTTTGGTAAACAGGAACAATACTATAGGTCTCCAGGGTAAACCCCTTGTTCACACCTAATCCGTTGAGTGTGTTGTTCTCAGGTGAAGTCAGATGAACAGAATTTACTAACCATGTTCAATTTGGATTCAAGTTGAATTATCATTAACTGCTTAGACGTCAGGGGGGGGGGGGGGGGATAGGTGTGGTAGGTGGCGAGTGCCAGCTAAATGTGCAACATGAGCAGAGAAGAAGAGGTTTTGCTGTTTTGCCTGAAAGTGAAAGTACTCATACCCGTACACCCGGCTCTGCTGAGGCCCACGGAGGCCTAGTAGCGAAGCGATCATTGTTTTGATTAGCGGGAGCTTGAATTAATGTTTTATTAGGCTCCGATCATGCCTACTTCATCTCATTATGAGCTATAATGTCAATAAATGACAATGGGGCATTCACTTCTAGTCATTTTTACTAGTTGATTAGTTGCCTATTTTACTAGTTGTTTAACTACCTATTATGTAAAAAATAATATATATATATATATATATATATATATATATATTTGTACATTTAAAAACTGTGTACTGTGTAACTATAAAACTATAAAATCGGGAAAGAAAATATGTTTTTTTTCTTAACAACTAGTCAACTAGCAATGGAGCTAAAATAAGGTAATAATTTATTTATTTTAAATCTCGATTAAAGCTAATTTATCAAATCTCTGTATTCCGTCCCTGGCTACCTGTGCAAAGATAAATTAATCTCGTTATCTCGGGCAAGGCTACGGGAGAGTTAAACAGTGATTACTGAATCATTACAGATGCATTGTGTTGCGATATAGACTAGAGGTGTTGGTATACTTCTGAGTTGATAATGCAGGCATACAATGAAATCAAATTCGTGGGAAATATCTTTTGCTTTTCTTTTGTTAAGAAAATATTTGATCAAACAAATATTGCAAAAATGTGAAACACGTCAGTAATATTGTAATCAATAATCATACCCAATTTTGTCTCAATGTGTGATTTTGCAACAACAGAAATACATTACGGATTAGGTGTGAGCCCCCCTTTTTAAGCAAACGAAAATATATCAGCCACGATTTACAATGTTCAAAAAAGTGCATGGCTAAAACCGACTGAAGGGCAAACATGTATTTGTGAGAAAACATGTTAAAGCAGCGGTGAAGAGGTTCTATTGTAGCTACAGTACAGTACAGTATAGACACTTGTCAATCAATCACTTACATATCTTGCAGCATCCGTCCATGTAACTTACTATACTCCCAGCAACCTGAGTCAAGAAAACAGTCACATAGGTTATAACCATTTGCCTATTTTGGGCATGCATTAGGTATCCGGAGAACTTGCCAGTTTACCGATTTAGTGCATTTTAGTTTTACTTCAACTTCATTTAAATTGCATTGAATTGAGAGAGAGAGGTTAGTTGTTTAGAGTTAACACTAAAGAAAGTAGGAATGCTAAAAGTATAAAAATCCAAAGTACCGAAACAATGGAATTCATTAGTAAACAATTCCTGAAATGGTTATCATTGGTATTCTCACCTTTCACCATCACCTAGCTGACCATTGAATTGGACAAAATAATCTGATCACTCTGGAAATTAACTATAACATCTGTGAGTTTGACATAGTACACAGCATGTTAGCATAACGATGAAGACATTGATGAAGAATGTTCGCCGTGGCGACTTGGTAAACTGGCGAGTTCTCTGGTATTCATGCATTATTATACAACAATACAAACTCAAACACTACAGCAAAAAGCTTGTAGTTGTGCTATTTCTGTCGTGTGACAATAAAGGCCCTGACACTAGAAAGTGCCAGACACTAGTCTTACTCTTCACCCAATACTTTTAACTGCTGAAGGCACACTGGAGGCGTCGAGTGGGTGCGTCAAAACCTATTGACGTGTCCAAGAACACAGTTCTATTTCCGAGTGTTGATACAGGGCACAGATCACAAAAAACACGTGTATAATGGCATAACACCCGTTTTCATTTGTGTGTGTGTGCGTGCTGACCTTCATACACTCTGTCTCATTGAAGGGAGGGCAGTTGTAGGGGTAGCTGATCAGCGTGGGCCCTGCCTGAGTGTCTGAGCAGTCATACCTCATACAGTTAGACGTCCATGTCTTCCCAGGCTGTAAACACAGAGCAACAACACCAAAAATGTAATAATTCCGTTATCTCATTCCATAACTCATCCCTCCCTACCTCCCTCCCTCGCTTCCTTCCATAATAATTAAGAAGAAGAATTTCTAACCCTATGCTTGACCTTTTATTCCTATTTTTATCTTCATGTGTCTTGTATTGTGTCTGATATGTTATGACCTAAACTGTAAAGCACTTTATTTCCGTCCTGCCTGTGAAGCACTTTGAACGGCAACTCTGTATGAAAGGTGCTGTACCAGTAAGACGCCTGAGGGCGAGAAGACCTCGCCCTTTAGGGCGAGAAGATGTCGCGTGCACTCATCCGCCTGGGTGACAGCAGACTGTTGGGCGAGCGCTGGCGCTTTGGCATGGGGGGGTCAGATCAACATGGAAGGAATTCTGTACTGGCCATATATTGAGCGTGTCTTGAGTGTATTTATTGCGACCGGAGGTCGCAGTCAACTATGGAATCACGCATTTCCCGTCAGTGTGTGTGTTGGTTGCCCTACCTGGGCCCTCATCAAACCCTGTACACTCAAGAGAATGTCCCCGCTACAACCCTTAGATCTTAGATGTCAGAACAGCTGACCTGTTCTGACATTCCATATATGTTGATCTGACCTCATCAAACCCTGTACACTCAAGACATGCTCCTTATAATATAAGGAGCCATATTATGGCCAGTACAGAATTAATTCCATGTTGGTCTGACCCCCCATGCCCAGCAGTCTGCCGTCAACGAGGCGGATGCGTTAATTCTCGCCCTCAGGCGCCTTCCATCCTACCTTGTGCAGCACTGTCGTTCCATTCTCATTCACTTGCAAACAGGAGACGTTCCTGCAGACGCCACAGCAGGTCTGCTGGTCTCTAGGTGGGATGTACACCTGATTCTGAAAAAGACAAAACACACATCCATGCAAACTCTCTGTTTTACCGTGTATATATATATCATATATATACCAAATCAATCCATTACAACTGTGGTTCTTCCCGAGCGTACGTACAGGCAGGCAGGATGCAGAGCAGTTGATGCTGACGGTGCGTATGTGGTAGTATCCGCTGACGGGGTCCTGAGTGCGGGTACACTGAGTCGTGTGGCAAAGACCGTCCTCGCTGTGCTCCGCCAGTGTCTGTCCGGGACGCATCACGCCCAGCGCACCGTCCTGCAGGCACACCGCGTCGCGCACTGAAAACGCACGCAGGCATGCACGCACGCACACACACACCACACACACGGAAACACACACAGGTCAGACGGTTTGAGTTTATTTAGGATGCCACGTCACCACGTGGTAACAGTTTTCCTTCCTGCTGTTTACAGAGAACATAAACAAAATGTTAAGAAAATTCAATGAAACATTTAAACAGGGTTAACGCATAAAGAAATATGGTGAGAGGACAGACGTGAGAAACCAGCCACACACGCACAAATGCTTACCACACTTGTATCTTTTACAAGAACACTGGTTCTGCGAGTCCACCATGGCGGCCCTGTCCAGTTGTGTCGTTTCTCCCTTCATAAAACACATAAAGCTAATTGGCATGAAATGGTAAACCTTCGTTACAAGTCATGTTGCCAACAGAACACTCATGTTGGACAGACAGACAGACAGACAGACAGACAGACAGACAGACAGACAGACAGACAGACAGACAGACAGACAGACAGACAGACAGACAGACAGACAGACAGACAGACAGACAGACAGACAGACAGACAGACAGACAGACAGACAGACAGACAGACAGACAGACAGACAGACAGACTAAAGGACAGACAGACTAAAGGACAGACATGACAGACTAAAGGACGGACAGGACACATATGCAATAATGCTCTTCCAAGTGGCTTGCCCCTTAGGCGTAAACATTTGATTGTTTGTCAAAATCTCGACTTGATGGGATTTCACCCAATTTGGATTGGAAGAACCACACACTGAAGCATCATATTCACACTTCCACATTTGGTCAAATCATTGCAGCTTTTTACTGAAAATGTTTATAAATCGGCGCTGACATCACCTTTTCAAATGACTTATACTCGATCTCTTGTCCACTATAACATTTTAGTCTAGTTTTTATTTGTTGACAAAATCGTCAGTATATTTAGTCTTAGTTTTAGTCATCATAGCTTTCAATAGTTTTCATGTAGTTTCCGTTTAGTTTTCGTCAGTGGAAAAAGGTAGTCGATGAACATTTTTCATCTTAGTTTTAGTAGACGAAAACAACACTGGATAGTAGCAAATGTCAAATAGTCCAGGCGTTTTTCAAGCACCTGGTTAACAAATGGCATGGTTAAGAAGCTAAGCAAGAAATGGTATGGTTAGGAAGCTAAGCAAGAAATGGTACGGTTAGGAAGCTAAGCAAGAAATGGTATGGTTAGGAAGCTAAGCATCTTCTAAAAACAGAAATGGTATGGTTAGGAAGCTAAGCATCTTCTAACAACAGAAATGGTATGGTTAGGAAGCTAAGCATTTTCTAACAACACAAATCCAGATGTGTTTTCAGCTGCGTCAGCAGGTGAACCTACCGGGGAACATTTAGGACTGGCGATCTTCTCACAGGCACACTCTGGAAACACATAAAGAACATTAACATGTTTACTGAAAATACTGACATACGCACGCACGCACGCACACAGACACAGTACTTGGAAATAAGGATATTATTCTCTAGATAAATGGTGCATTGCTACATGGGGATTCAAAATAAATAAATACAAATACAGTCAATTTAGTTTAGATAAATAACCAAGCGAACAGGAAGATAATCACTACAAGTCAGAGGCAGCCTCATAACTGAAGTTCAGGAGCAGGACCACACCTCCAACGCAGCTACCTCCACCTCCTATCAAGCCACCTCCAATCGGGTCACCTCCACCTGTGTATATAAAGCCCATTCAACCCCCGGTTCTCCCTCTGTTCTCGCTTTCGTCATCCCTCCCCCCCACCCTAATTCTCATCCTACTCCCTCTAACATCTCCTAACAGATCCCTAAGTGGGGTTCGTTGTGCCCGGGAGCACGGCGGATACCCCAAGCCTCCCCACCTTGCTCAAATTACCCGACGTCCAGCTGGATGGCCAGACGACCCGTCGCGGGTCATCTTCGTTCCTTCCTTCATCGTGTCATGCATTTTTCGTTAATAAAATCTGTTAAATGTCCTCATTGGTGGTGTGGTCCTTGATAGTGAATACAGTATAATATACTGTATAAAAAGTTTGGCCTGGTAGATGCCGTCACAGGCCCCTCAAAATATTGATAATATAGAGGTAATATAGAGTAATATAGAGACATAATTGTTATTACGATACCTGGATGATGGCAATATTGTTACATCCCTATTATTTGCTACAGTACATCTCCATCTAGTCCAAGGTGTCAGAAACTGCATTCGTCGAAATGGCAAGCAACCATTTATATCAACATTATTACATTTCTGACAAACAGCAACACCTAACAATGCTGTTATCCAAGTTATGTGTACATATTCTAGTGCAAGTCAGAGTGAAAACACCAACACTGGTGGTGGCGTTTCATTAGCCTGGTTAATAAACCAGACCGAATCAGCCGTTGGCAAACATAAATTTGCGATATTAGTCTGGTTTATTAACCAGGCTAGCGTTTCACGGAGTCAGTCATGGAGTTTAACCACTTTCAAACCTGGTGCCCCTATTTTGTGATTATAGGCAAACATGTAAGTGTTTAAAATATATAAATATGGCTTAATAAAGGCGTTGGAGGTGAGGAGTCGTACCGCATGTGTAACTAGGACAGCACTGCTCTGGATGGGGCGTGGACACAACAGACATCCCTACTGGACAAACAGTCGGACGACACCTGTAAGGCTCACAGACTAGACACGCGCACGCACGCGCGCACGCACACACACACACACACACACACACACACAGTCACACACACAGTCACACACACACACACACACACACACACACACACACACACACACACACACACACACACACACACACACACACACACACACACACACACACACACACACACACACGGTATAAGGCAAAAACATTTCAAATGATTGTATAGTGTGTGTGTGTGTCTACAGTATGTCTGTCTATTGGTGTATTGATAGTTAAAGTAGTAGATATAGGCTATATTGTTACTGCCGGGAAAAGCATTACTTTTAAGGAAATGGACAAAATAACCTGTAGTGAATTCCAAAGGATCCACTGTATTTATTATTTCCCATTAAGACCTGAGGCTGATTCTATATCTATTTTTCTTTTCTTTAAAAAAAAAAGCTGTTTCTATGTCTGTGGTTCTCAAACGTTTTCATGTCAATGAACCACTAAATTGCGTGGTGCCCTTGCTTTTGTAACAAACGGGGGACCATGACATTAAAACCCATTTTGGGCGGGAACCCCTTTTGGTGTTTCAAGCATTATGTTATGTTAAGCTTGTAGATTAGATCTGCTATATATTTTTTTAATCGTGAAAATGTGGCACAAATCTTTGAATATATATTCTTTCAGATCAAACGTTTTTAACTCAAATCTTTGCTTCTGGGGGGTGGGGGGTTCCCTGGAACAACATATTTTCAGATGGGGGTCGGTGGCCAAATACATATAATTCAATAATGTTTGAGAACCACTGACATAGAAACATGGGTTTTTCTTGTGTCAGGTCTAAATGGATTAAAAAAATGTTGAGAATCACTACTTTAGGGTATTCTTGTTCTTACCACAGTGGTACAAAGGGCAGCATCGGTCTGTACTGTTGCCGATGCCGGTACTGTCTACCATCAACATCTCTCCCTCCTGACACTCTGTCACTCTGACCTCTGTACATGCACCACACACTGGGACGCACGCGCGCACACGCACACGCACACGCACACACACACACACACACACACACACACACACACACACACACACACACACACACACACACACACACACACACACACACACACACACACACACACACACACACACACACACACACACACACACACAAACTAATTGTATACCGATCCTAACTTTACAATTGACTACCGTAATCAAGTAGCGTGTTCAGTGCCTTGCTCAAGAAAACATCAACAGGACATATGTGATCGTTTACCGTAGAAGCCCATCTCCTACTGTAGTTACACCCCCTGTAATTATTATCCATCATTATTATCATCTATACAATAATATAGGGAAATAATCCAACATAATTAAACTAAGCCCAACCGCATATCTTGATGTGTATTCATGTAGGCCTTTATACAACTTTTCAAACAGAGTGAAAAAGTGTTCTATTAAGCAATTAAACACAAACACCTTATCTTGAAGTCACAGAAGAAAGAACAGGTAAAAGAGGAGATACAGGGTAAATAGTAGTATATTATGACAAGCCTACAGTATCAGATCTAATAATGTCAACAGATGAGCACCGACCCTACAGGGCAGCAACTCCCAACCTGTGTGCCAGGGACCACTGGTGGGGGTAGAAGTGGACTCCCAAATAATTGGAAAAACACTAAGATTGTATTGATAATTTAACAATAATATTTAAACGAAAAGAAAAAGAAAATGTCATGGTATATTTCCTTGACAACACTTGAAACCTTGAAAATGTTGTTTTCATTGTACTACTGTACTATACTAGCCTACATTAGCTCCATTGATCCAAGGCCAAGCCAGAATCCATTGATTGATCATTAAAATAAACATCCCACCCACCACTTTAAACGACAGCCAAATGACTGCCATGTTTATGTTAAGTGTTTCCAGATTTCCCCTGGTCCATAAATGGTCGTTTCTCAAACTTTTCTAGATCAGAGCTCTGCACTCTGTAGAGTTTGCGTCCCACCCATCTGACCCCTTATAGAACTTACTGCAGATGTGAGCCAGACAACAGCTTCCATCAGCTCTGGTGGCGATTAGAGTCTGGTCCTCTCGACACGTAGGGATGTCTGACTCACAAAACTCAGGATCACACTCTGACGCACGCAGACACACACACACACACACACACACACACACACACACACACACACACACACACACACACACACACACACACACACACACACACACACACAGTTGCATTATCTACGGTAAATGTGCTGGGTTGTCAGTTTATAGAGATTCTTCAAGTACCAATGTTTCTTCTTCTGTCCTACCAGGCAGGCAGTTAACTGCTTTTTACCCGATACATCTCGTATAGGTCTAATTAGTCACTAATTATTAGACATCTAGCTGCTAGATTAATCAAAGTAACTTAAGCAGCTTGGGTAGAAAATGAACAACTAAGTTAAGCTACAATTAGTGTTCCTGTACATTGTTAATGTTCAGAGAGCCTCAGTCTAATCAGTATACTCACCACATACATATTGAGGGCAGCAGGAGTGCTGTTTGTAGTAAGACACCAGCTTCTCTCCGTACTTACACACAGGAGGGGCCACGTCACAGAGCGTGTGGTTACAGACTGGAGAGACAGACATCACAGAGCGTGTGGTTATACAGACTGGAGAGACAGACATCACAGAGCGTGTGGTTATACAGACAATGGTAAGACGTCAAACACCATACTTCATTGACCGGGGTTCCCCCTGGTGTCTATCCTTGGCCCCCTTCCTTTTCTCCCTCTACACCAAAATCTCTTCGCAGGAAATATCTACAAGCTCACAACGGTGGCATTGCAACGGGTTAGTTTTGAGCTTGCAGATGTGCTGTTTCCGGCGAACGTTTGCCTATAGCATTTTTGCTCAAAGTTATTAAAAGAAACCTATTAGGACATGACCAGAATATGGATGCTAGGGTCAAGTGGTTAAGCGAAGAATGGAAACAACTCTACTCCCTTCATTTGATACCAATCCTAATTGAATCAAAATAAGTGTAAATTCAAGTGAACCTACCTAATGTACCTAATTAACAACAATTGAAAGCAAACAACAATTAAAAGTTAAACTATGGTCTCTATGGAACTGCGATTCCCCCACCCTACATGTTGCTAAATGTAGTTAAAGGTTTTATGACATTAATTTTCATTTATTTTTATTTTTTATTTTAGGTTTTATGACCTCAATTACACCCAAAAAACCTGAACTTTGAACATTCAGTGGATTTTCTGTGGTCTGAAGTTTTCTTTGGGGTTTTTTGGGCCTTTTGAGCTACAATGAAAACAGGCAACACAGTGAAACAGTGACATCTGCTGGCAAATCCCATTGACATATATGGGATTTGCAGTAAGTGATGTCACTTACTGCCGGCAAATCAGAGCACCTGTTTGAGCCAGAAAACCCCAGATCACAGAAAATCTACTGAATGTTAAAAGTTCATGTTTTTTGGGTGCAATTGAGATTAGAAAACCTAAAAAAAACAAGAACAATTCCAAAACCTTTTTTTTAATGTTACAATCCCTTTAATGTGTCAGCAGTAGCAAAGACGCTAGGCAGAGACCATCGGCATCCACATTGTTTTACATGTCTATAAAGAACGCCCACACCTCACAGACCTCACTCAGTAAACCAAATGGGACATAGCTAGTCTAACGTCACCTTACTCCAACTTCTGTAAACTAGCCAGCACATTCCATATTATAGACGAATTCAGAAACGGGTATCATGGTTGCAGCTTACGTATTTCCTGTAGGCGGACTCGACATAGCTGTGGGGTTTAAACCCTCGGCACAAATTATGTACAAAGTAAGGAATGAACTACTTCCTGTGAATATTCTAAATTTGTTCAAGGATAGGGAGGGACGCTATCAGCCTTACTGCAGGCTTTCTGCGGGCAGCAGCTGGTGTCGTCCGTGACGGCGAGGCTGATGACGATTTCCCCGACTCGACTGCACAGCGGCGGGACCACGGCGGAGCAGTTGTACTCGACGGGGACGATGGAGTCGTTGTCACAGCGGTACATGCAGCAGCCATCTTTGGACGCCTTCCACACCTCGCCGTCGGAACGAGGAGTGCCAGAGCTGTCTGTGCACGCTGCACAAAAACACTTTTCTTTAGATTTCTTCTTTGTGATTGTGCACAGTAAAAATGATCAGTGTTCGTCTAACTGTAAACACTAGTGGCCCTCTATTGCAACTATACAGCCGTATAATAATGAATCTATTCTACATCCTTAACTGAAATCAACATGCTAATTGTCTTATCTAATTTTGTATAATCCCCTTTGATCTACTCTCATTTTGTATTTTAAAATGTTAATAACGACAACAAAAAAGAATACATCAAGCTTATATAGTGCTTTTCTAAATGATCAAAGTAGTTTTACACGTAGAAATTGTATTGTAAACTTTATGATCTACTGGATGTAACCCGATCGCTTGTACTTTTATAGATGTGAAAGTGTGATAGACCACAACAGAAGCTATAGAATACACCCTAGGCGTACCACACTTGTCCGGGGTGATGCAGAGTGCCGAGTACGGCTGGTGGAGCAGCGTTCCCTCTGGGCACACGCAGCCTTCACTCAGCCCAGAGCACTGGTCCGGGTCTGGGTCGTAGTCCTGGTTGGAGCAGGACTGAGCCATAGAGGCTGGCAGACAGGCCTGGTATCGCAGTGTTTCTGGACATGTGAACGCTGGGAGAAACAGAGGGCAGACCAGGCCTTTGTCACCTTCTTAAAATAATGGCCTACGTGACGTCATTTTATTACGTTTAATGAAAGAAACTGATACAAAACAAACTGTATGATATTTTCTCTATATGATATTATCATTCTAAAAACTAAATTTACTTTTTAATTGGAAAACAAGTTCCTACAGTATAACCTCGAGCTTCTCCTAGAACTTAACACTCTTTGCCATGCCTTGTCCATCTATAATTTGGGAAGATAGATTTTAGTTTTTACGCTTGTTACAAAACCATATGTCTAGGGGTAAAGGTAATGTAATATATGGAGGAGAAATGAAACCAAGGTCTTAATACAAGAATTTATTCAAGAGTATTATGAATAAATTATAATAATCAACAATAGTTTACAAAATAATGGCTCTTAACTCAAATAAATACAATCAAACGGAATCTCAAAACAAAACTAAAGTTACTCCTTTCCGAAGGGAGGTAACTTAACTAAACAAAAGGTTCAACTTCACAAATGAGGCAAAACAGTTGGAAACGACAGTGATACGACGGATGGGGGAAAGACCTTGAAAGTCAGTGTTTCCCCAGTGCCTGTCTGGGAATGAATGTGCTAAATAGTGTGAGAGCCACGGCCGTTAGCTCCCTCACGTGACCGTCAGCCAATCAGGGAGGATGATCAGGCCTCCATGGTCATGGCCAACGGGAGTACCCAGACACACAGCTGATGACAATCAGTCTGTCTGAAGACCCATTAGTATACTCTGCATGGGAGGAGAGTTAGTCTAATACAGGTTCATAACAACTGCTGCGCAGGTATATATATATATATATATATATATACATATTAGAAGACATCTAGGCCTAAGATAATTCCACATACATATATATATATATATACTATAACAATACCAACATATAAATATATATATAATATTAGCAATAAACATATATATATATTTATAATCCAAAATAACACTCATAAATCATAACACTCAAAATTAATCATAACCACACACGACCATAGTCGTGACAACGCTCCAGAAAGATGGAGTAGCAGACATTAAAAACCGAGGTCTGTAGTTGATTTATTCGAGATTTGTATTCCTACTACAGAATTGTGAAAAGTGTGTTTGTCCATCTATCTATACATCTCTCTGTCTGTTTGCATCCATTTTTCTCTTCAGTGGGTTGACCAGTCAATCTGAAACCACATTGGGTATTGGGACATTGGTATTGTAGGCAGGGACTGAAAAACCAAATCAAACTGAGAGTAATTAATTTACTTGACTCAGGTGAATTAGAAATGTGCCCCAAAATCCCATATCTTACGGCAGTAATCTGGACTCCTCCACTCAATGCAGATGTTGAATTTGTGACAGGAAGCCGTATAAGCAGCCAACGCAACACAAGGGTTGTTGACATACTCGGCATCACGAACCCACAGCTCACAAAACGTGGTGGGGGGTACCTGCAAGAAGAAATATACACACACAGGTATAAAGTACTGAATATTGTGAGTGTTTAGCATATATGCCATTTGTTGGTGTTTTAATCCAAAACATTTGACAGTTCAAGGAGTGAATGCGGAGTAGGGTTGACCCAATGGGAACCTACATTGTGCATGTGTAGTGTCATTTAACTGTTAACGCAATTTAAACGCAATATTAGTAACATGCTCTACTACACACTGAGTAATGCAATTATGATTGGTGCCAGGCTTGAACCACTCAGCTACATACATACAGAAAGGAACCTCTAACCCTGTCAGTGTTCATACAACCATGATATAATAATCCATTGGAATTATTATTACTGTATGTTACTTTCACTCCATGAATATGCACTCAAGCACCAATAAACAACACTATTTCTTCCTCCCTTATCATGACATGTTTATTTAATTTGTCTTTCTTTGCCATGTCTGCCTTTGAGAGCAGAAATAGTTGTATAAATTTTTCCCTCTCAACATATAAGAGTACATTTCTTCCATTGCACTGCCTCTATATTCGTTCATGCTGCAAATAAATGCCTACCAAGCTGAGAACGTGAAAACCTTTTCTGAAAGATGGTGTGAGGGAAGAAGGCGTGAGGAGGCGTTAGTGGGGGAGGAGGTGGGGGTTAGGATGAACCTACGTAGGCGTGGCAGGGGGTGAAGGTGTTGTTGTTCAACATGGTCAGACAGTGAGAGCAGTCGCTGGTGGAGCAGTTGACCTCACGCCGCCGGCTGTAGCTGACGTAGCTGGTGGTGTTGGGCACCTGCCAGCTGTCGATGAACAGCGCCGGGTCCTCGCCCTCGCCCAGCGTGCTGCCGTCGGGCAGGGTCAGGTCATTGGACGGGTTCCCGTCGCAGCAACCTGGACACATTCATTGCATGATTTAAGAACCCTGAAATGGTTCAATACGGAGTTGCCAAAATGTGATTTTAGTTTTAGTCATAGTCTTTTGAAGTTTTCATTTAGTTTTAGTCACATTTTAGTCACCTGGAATGTTTTAGTGTTAGACTAGTTTTAGTCGACTAAATGTCATGCGATTTTAGTCGAATAATCTACGGTTGATTTAGTCGACTAAAATGTGTTTTGGCGGGACTTGATGCCGTAGTAATGGCTGATTTTACACTTGCTGACAATAGCCAATCTACAAGCTCACAACGCGTTTGTGTAACGATAAGGGCCGATTCATACTCCTATTTTACCGCTGCTTCGGCACTGTAGTGCTGAAATGATTTCGGCTCGTCAGAAATTTTCAGTATCACCGAAGAGCCGACTTTAGGACGGTACCCCCCCCCCCCCCCCCTTGAACCTCAAATGACGTCACATTGTAGGCTCTAAAATAGGAGTATGAATCGGCCCTAAGGCCGCCCTGCTGTCGTACCACAGAGGCCCATGGTGGGCAGTTTGTTGGTGGAGCGCTCCGTCTCAATAACCATCATGCCCGTGCTGTGGAACCACTGGATCTTGAGTCCAGCTGGGCTGCGGATCAGGTACATGTTGCCTGTGTCGAGAATCTCGAAGCCAAACTTCTTAAACCGTGGCCTGGCATACCTGGAGTTGACATAGAGCTGAAACACACACACAAAGATGTTTAAAATCTGGATGTGTTTACTGTAGGTGGCAGAATGCATTTGAACACAATATCATGTGAATGTAGCCGTGTTATGATCAGGAAAGAAAGTGTCTCCAACCCTTCTCTGCAGTCGGTTGATTAGGACGTTGTTGGATTTGTGGGTAATGTTGAGAGCCACCAGACACAGGTTGGTGAAATTCCAAATGACCTTTAGAAAGAAGCACAGAATTACACCTAACGGCACAATTAGTGGCTCTGATTTCTGTTGGACTGAAAATAGTACAGCTACAGCTACCTTAGAGGTAGGAAATATGCTGGGAAAGTCACTGAATTAAGTTTGTGGACTCACTGGCTCTGAGTCAGCCGGGCACTCCTGTATCGTGACACTGACAGATTCATTCAGTAGTTGGGTCACAATGTAGGTGGCAGCTTTGTACACGGCAACGCTATTCCCGTCAAACGTGATCACGCTGAGGTCTGGAAAGATGGAACAGCGGCCTGGAGGGAACAGGAAAATTAGTGCTGAAAATGAGTTTCTGAAAGAGATGTGTGTGTGTGTGTGTGTGTGTGTGTGTGTGTGTGTGTGTGTGTGTGTGTGTGTGTGTGTGTGTGTGTGTGTTTGTGTGCGAGCATGTAAGCTACTGGTTGTGTGTGACTCTGTATGTGCAAAGTGTGTGCGCTAGGGCGACTAGTCGACTAGTTTACTAGTCGACTAGTAAATCCACTAGTCGACCTTGCTGGTACTAGTTGACTAGTTGATAATAATTTTTCCCCCCGATTTTGTAGGCCTCAAGATCAGGTAGATTATAATTATAGTCACCAATGTACACAGATTTTAAATGTACAAATATATTTTTTTTGTGTTTTTTTTTAACATAATACTGTAGGTTAAACAACTAGTCGACAAGTAAAAATGACTAGAAGATGCCCTAGTGTGCGCTTGCATGCGTGTTCCTCACATGGACAATCCCATTGAGGGCAGCACTTGTCTCCATTGACCAGGATGGCGAAGCCCAGCAGCCCACAGTTTGGAGGAGACGAGGTATAGGGGCAGTTCTGAGTCTTGTTGAACAGAACCAACTGGTTGTTGACACAGATATACTTGGTACACTCATCAATGAACTCTGCATAAGGAGGCTGCAGGACACACAAAAGTAAAATCGAGGACAATGTTATCTTGTTTTTCAAATGCCATGCTAAATGAGTTAGATTCTGTGTTGATTTAGACCAACCATCGGGTTAGATTATTTTATCAACAGATAATCTGTAGAGACAACTAGGATTATTGGGACCTTCAAATAATAAATAAGTTTGAAACACAAACAACCATTATTTGAAGGTCCCAATCACTGTGGTAGTTGGTAGTGTAGACAAAACAGTGATTGACAAACAGCTTTTTCCCCTACGCAGTCAGACTGCTAAACGAAACTAATGAGCATTGACTGTCCCCTCATATGCATCATGCACTCTGACTCTGGACTGTGATAACTTATTGGTTCTCTTTTTTCCATCCATCATGCACTTTAAATATCACCATGCACTTTACTCTGTGTTGTATGTTATGTGTATGTCAGTGTTTTTATGTACTACGGTTATGTGGGAGCTCCCTAGAAATTTCGTTGTATGCTCAGTGTATGCTTTGTGTGTTCTATTCAACCGACAAAAGTTTCAGGATAGCACTGGTCATCAAAAGCTATTTCTTTCCCTGTCAAAAGAGGTAGGTAACATATACACAGACAAGGAAATGCTAGAGTATTTACAAAGGAACTCACAGTACAAATCCTTGTCGTGACGTCGCCTGACTGCTGAGTTGTGGTGTACGGAGAAACCGCTGCAGGGGGTGCGGTTAAGGGCCGTTGAGTGGTACTCTCCACTCGCTCTGGTTCGACGGGTCTAGCCGGTATCACCGATGGGCTAGGTGTTGTGGAGGGCACCTCGCCTGGAGGTGGCATGACAGTCTTGGCTGTGGAGGGTGTGACCTCAACCCTTTTGGTAGTCAAGAGCTTTTCAGTTGAAGTGGGCAGTGGTGTGGTGGTGACACCCGTGGGGATAGCTGTTGCTGGACCAGGCACAGTGGGCAGTGGAGTCGCAGAGGTGCCGACACTGGGAGTTGTGACCACCTTAATGGACGTTCTCGTCGTGGACGGGACCCTCGGCTCAGTTGTCGTTGTTACCGTGGGTCTCAGTGAGACCGTTGGCACCCCAACGGCAGCGGAAGTTGTGGTTACCGTCGGACGCCTCGTCGTTTGAGTAACCCTCCCTGTTGTGGAGACTCTGGGGGTCACTCTTGCTGTCGTGGGAACTCTGGGAGTCGTCCTGGACATTGTGGTCTGGGTTGTTTGGGTCACTGAAGGTGGTGTAGTCCTCGCGGTCGACACCAGGCGGGTGGTGACTTTATCTATGTAAGTTGTGGGTCCTGGATAGGGGGTAGTGGTGTATGTGGGAGACGAGGGGAGGGAAGGTGCTGTTGTTGCCATTGTGGACACCTCAACTCTACCGGTCATCCAAGGTACCAGTGGAGGCAAGGCGGCCGTTACTGGATGCAGGGTGACTGGTTTGATCGTTGTGATAACGATCCCAGGCGGAGCCCTGGTGGAGACGGTGGTGAGAGGTGTTTCAGGAGGTCCGTGTGTCTCTGGTTTCCTAGTGGTTGGTACTTCCGGAACTTCAACCTCTGGGGGAACAGTAGTTTTCAATGTGGAACTTGTGGCGGTTGGGATTATGAGCGGATGCGTAGTTGTTGGAAGGTGAGGAATTGGGGTTGTGGTGCTGGGAATGACTGGTTGTGTAACTGTGGTGGAGGAAATCTCCCAGTGGGGTGGATGCCATGGCTCTGTAGTTTTTACCGTCATCGGAGTGAGGAGGGATTTGTCTGTCGATGGAACCCGCGGTACAGTGGTGGTCTCCTTTGGTGACACGGGCGCTACGGTGGGTTTGGTCGTGAAAGAAGGACCTATGGAAATGGTGGTGGATAGAATCTCGGAGGGTATATCGCTCGTGATCCCAGTGGTTCTGGTTGTTGTCGTAACGCCTAAAGACCAGGACGTTGTCTCAGTATAGGCTGTTGAGGTTGAAAGAGGAACGCCAGTAGTCTTTGTTGTTGTTATGGTTGTTGCACCTTCTGAAGTTGAGGAAGAGTCCACATGTGGGTACACCGTCGTGCTTGGCAACATGCCACTTGGGGTTGCCGTCGGCCGTTCAGGAACACGTGTTGTGGACACAAGTGGCATTGTTGTCTTCGGATATGGTGTCGTCTTGAGTGTGGTGAAATGGGCAACTGGAGTGGCTGATTCTGTAGTTGTAGATGAAGTAGCCATTGGCATTGGGACGGTGCCCGTTAGAGCAACAGGCAGGAGTGGAGACGTAGTGGTTGCCTTTGTGGTCGGTAAACCAGGTGGCACTGATTCAGTGGTTGTTGATGGCGTTGCCTCTGAGGTTACAGGTGTCCTTCCGGTTCCTGTGTATGCAACAGTGGTGATTGTGGGTGCTGTAGTCCTCTCTGTAACAACAGCCGTCTCTGACGATGGCCTCAGGTGAGGCGTGTAGGTTGTTACCACTGGTACGGGAGGAAGGTCACTGATGCCAGTTGGCTTCTGGGAGGGGATTGTGAGCTCGGGGGTGGTGGCTGATGTGGACTTGGTGGCAGAGGGTACCTTTGTTGAGGTCTCAATCCAAAACAGAGCAGTGATGGAATAGGGAGCCGATGTGGTGGTGGTCCAGTCAACAGCAGAACTCTGTGTTGTAATCGTCCAGTCTGGGGGCATTGGTACAGTGCTGCCACGAACTGTAGTTGACACTGGCTCCACCACCTCTGGTCTAACGGGAGGGGGCATTGGTACAGTGCTGCCACGAACTGTAGTTGACACTGGCTCCACCACCTCTGGTCTAACGGGAGGGGGCATTGGTACAGTGCTGCCACGAACTGTAGTTGACATCGGCACCACCACCTCTGGTCTATCGGTTGGAGGGAAGCCTGGACGAGATGGCTCGGGTGTTGCTGGAAGCTCTGGTCTAGCAGGAGAGGGTAAGGTTGGACGAGGCGGTTCGGGAATTGCAGGCAACTCCGGTCTAGTGGGAGAAGGCAAGCTTGGACGAGACGACTCGACCACTTCTGGTCTAACGGGGGGAGGCAAGCTTGGACGAGACGGCGTTTCAGGCAGTTCTGGTCTAACAGGAGGGGGAGAAGTTGGAAAAGACTCAACCACCTCTGGTCTAGCGGGAGGAGGCAAGGTTGGACGAGATGGATCAACCACCTCTGGTATGACAGGAGGGGGAAAGCTTGGACGAGAAGGCCAAAACGTCTCTGGTCTAGCGGAAGGTGGCCTGGTTGGTCCAGATGACTCTGGCATTGCAGGCCCCTCTGGTCTAGCGGAAGGTGGCCTGGTTGGTCGAGATGACTCTGGCATGGCAGGCCCCTCTGGTCTAGTGGAAGGTGGCCTGGTTGGTCCAGATGACTCTGGCATGGCAGGCCCCTCTGGTCTAGCGGAAGGTGGCCTGGTTGTTCCAGGTGACTCTGGCATGGCAGGCCCCTCTGGTCTAGCGGGAGGCGGCAAGGTTGCTCGAGATGACTCTGGCATTGCAGGCACCTCTGGAGCTGCAGAAGTGCTGACTGTTGGCGTCACCCTTTCTGTCGGTGCCTTGGTAGTAATAGTGGTGGGTGTTGTCACTGTCGCAGAAGTCGTTGCAGTGGATATAGTGGTGGTGATTGTATCCGTTTGGGTGGCATGTGGAGAGATGAATGTTGTGGTGGTGGTGGAGGTGGAGACGATAGCAGTGGCTTTGGTTGTGCTGACAGCTGAAGTGACAGCTGAAGGTGTCGGCCGGACACTGGATGGCGCCGTGGGCTGCACAGCAACTGGTGGCTTGATGCCTGAGCCCCCCAAAAAACACAAGCACTATTAGAAAAGTGTGAAAATGAGAGACTGACAGATGCAATGATAGTAATTCATAACAAGTAAGACGCGTAAACGCAGGAAGCGAACGAAGCTGTTGTGGCAGTCTGACACACACACACACACACACACACACACACAGACCTCTGTATGTTCCAATTTCAGTTGCCCTCTGGTCGCGGGCGGGTGGTGTTACAGCGTGACACACAGACACACAGACAGTTTTGGCCAGCTTCTATAGTTAGTGCTCACTTCGTTCGCAATCACTTCGTTCGCAATAATAATGAATATAGCTGCAAGCAGCCAGAGCCGGATTAACAATGGAACTAGGTGGAGCTTAAGCGCCAGGGCCCGAAGCTTGCAGGGCCTGGTACGAGACTATAGGTACAGCCGTTTCTTCTTTCGAAAAATATAACGCAACATAGGAACCCCCGCTAGTGTTTTTGGTCTTCTCTGAGAGTTTCTGTAGCAGTTTTCTGAGGGGGGGGGGGGCAGTCGGTTTGGGGGGGTTCCCCACGGCTGCGCGTCGCTTCCACCTCTGACAGAGGGGAAGCGAGTAAGCGACGCCGTCAGAAGCCCCCTTGCTCAGGAAGGCCCCCTCACTCAGACGGACCAAGTTGCGACAATAACATACAGCCTATGTAAAGAGGAATATAAACAAGACCTTGGCGCAAAACTTCATATTTACCCTGCTCTAATACAACAAAAGTGTGTTCTTACATCCTCCATTTCACGATTTCAGCACTCGTGAGTAAATTAATTTAATTGCTATTATGAAAGTTTTCATTGACGTTGGACCCACAGGTTGCATTGTCGTCAATAATTAATCTGTCTTTAAAACGTTCTAATATTAATATAGCATATTGGCATTGTCTGTTGGTGCACACTGTTATATGGACCATGTAACAACATGGTCAACAGCACTGTTTGCAAATATTATGTAGCTACATTTGTTGGGCACAAAGACAATTTAGACAAAACATGCTGCTGCCTGCTAATGGAGCTTGTAGATATAGGCTAATTATTTTTCGGGGAAATTGCAGATAGTTTAGCAGAGACTGAAGTTGGAAAGGCTGTGCGCAGTGCCTGCTGGCTGCTGTGTCTTGTGTCAGCGGGCAGCGCAGGCAGTAGTGGATATGCACTAAACGCATGCATGTTAATTAATTAATTAATTAATTAATTGGCTGAATCAGTAGGGGCCTCTTGAGAGGGGTTAATCCGTCACTGCAAGCAGCTATAAGAAGAAAAAATAATGAGTGTGAGCTTCAGTTCCTGAAGGATTCTCACAGCCCTCTACCATTTGCCGAATTCCGTGAAGAACGATAGCACAGAACTGCCAAAACTGCTAAAATGGCGGAATTTTTCACAGAAACAAAAGGGATCTACTGTATGCCCTTTGGTCTTGACAATAGTGGCAATTAGTCATATTCAATGTTCAATACAATTAAAAATGGTATACCTTTAAATTAAGTGTGAAAAGTCGTACCACTAAAGCGGGTGTGGTGCTCCCCTGGTACCACGGAGGTACACAAGTGGTATCACTGCCATTCTCAACAGCTCACCACTGTAGCGTCTTGCTCAAAGACATTTTAGTCAAATGGACACATTCATCAGCTGTTATGGAGATGGAACCTGCAGTCATAATGCTACTTACAGTCCTCCACATGGACACATCTGTGGGTGACCTCATCCAGAACCATGTGACTAGGACAAACAGGAAGACATGCCTCCACTCTGTAGGAAACAGGAAGGCAAGTCAGAAAACGTGTTGGCCTTTGTTAAAAATGTCACTGTGGGCTCGAGTAGCGATTATTCTTATTGTACATCTTTATTCCCGGGCCCGTTTTCCTGCGAGACTGTGACATCATGTGGGTCAACCAATAGGAAGACAGAGATTTGTTCTTTTAACCAGAGCCATAGAGTAAGACCGAGTTAGGACATTGAGGGTGCAGAAAACAGCCCGGTCACGTGGTTCATGTAACTCGTTTGTCACTGTAAAGTCCATAGACTCCAATGCATTCCGTAAATGTCCGGTTCAGGCCTTTGTCACTATTCGCCAATAGAAGTCTATGTAGAAGAGTTTACGGAAATCGGCTCCGATCACATGATTTCCAAAAGATTAGAATCGGGGAGAAAAGATAGTTTTTCTTTTAATTGTCCAAAGTAAATCTCAAAGAAAGATTTATAAGCAATGAGATTTTGTATAAACTGTTGTGTTTATGCTAGTTGTTTTCCTTCTGGTTCCAGTCAGAAATCATCAAACAAAGACTAGTCACACTCAGAGGTGTGAAAGACACCTATGATGGAAACAAAGGAAATGCAACCCCCGCCATGCATGATGGCATAGGTGTCTGTAGTACTCTCTCTGAATGAGAGAGATACTCATACATTTTTTGTATTTTTCCAGTTTTTCATGTGTGTATGAGGTGACAGTACTTCATTAGACACCCTGGAGTCGTTTGTATGTGCAATGGTGTATTAACGTTGTATTTAGGGTTTCTTCCTGGAGGCTGAACCCTTGACAGTCAAACAGGCCAATGAAATAAACAGTAACAGTGACATCACACTATCAGCCCCTCCCCTAACCCCTCCCCCTTTATCATACAACTACAGCTGTGGGTGCGGCTTCAGTTCAGGTGGATCACCACTCATCACCACCGACCAGGCAAACCAGGCATACTTAATGAACTGGTGGTGTGTCCACATAAAAGCATGATTTGAACAAATACTACAATAATTGAAAGGCAACACAGCAGACTAGACTAGAGTGACATGCATTAGGATATTTGCTATTGTGATATGGTATAAGTGTTATAAAAATATAATGATTGGACCGGGAAAGATCGGTATCGTATTATGTCTCAAAATCAAATTGGGATCGGATTGGGAGCAAAAAAACGTGATCGGGACATCCCTAGTAGTAGTGTATTAATTGTAGTAGTCTACAGTAGTAGTAGTAGTAGTACTACTACTAGTAGTAGTAGTAGTAGTAGTAGTAGTAGTAGTAGAACAACAACAGTAGTAGAGATTTGATCCTAAACAGAACTTCGACCTCTGTTTATGAGAGTCAAAGTGTTGAGGCCTCTTTGGGGAAGCTCATGGTTCTGACCTGGGAATGGTGCTGCACACTGCACCTGATGGGTCGCTGCACGTTTTGAAACAAGGAGTGGAACACGAGTCGTAACGCCACTGGCACCGAGCAGCTCCCGGGGTATCTGGGTTAGGGCCTGGTGAACACACGCAACATTTCTGTGAGATAGTCTGTCCAAAAGTGTCTAGTGAGCAAATTGGAGGCAGACTCTGAAAAACATATACTTCATAGACAAGTTAAAATCAGAACTCTTACACAAGCCAGGCGTTGAGCTAATCCACTTTGACACACACTTACCTTTTGTGTGCGAAGGTTTAGCTAAGATCCCGTATCCAGACTGAGATATACCTACTGTACGTAAACCTTTGGGTACTAGACAGTGGAGCTATAATAATAACATATTATATAAGCGTGTTGTTATATAATAATAATAATACTATGATAGTATTTTTTATTAACAACACAACCAAATACTGAGCGAGTAGGTGCTCTACAAATATCCTACAATATTCTGCATATCTCTCATAGTATCTGCTCTGTACCAGAATGTTGTGAATTTGTTTTGAGTACAGACCATACAGGAAAAGATTCATTCATTCTAGATAAAAAATATTAAGATAGCATGAAATACCAGATCAAATGTGAAGCTCTTTGAATGCTACAATAACACTTTTGGGTCAATATATTGTACACGTTGAGTTAAATGAACACTTCAGACTGTATTGTGTAGAACTCCAATGATGGCTCCACCAGCAGGGGAACAGAACACCTTCGTTCGGAGTCATTTGGACATTGGTCTCGCTCTCCCTGGCTTCTTTCCTGCTAAGCATATTATGTACGGCATTCACTGCTGTCAGCAAGAAATCCAATCTGCTATTGGCCAGCAGTCTCTGCTAGGACCCAGCAATATTGTATATTGTCTTTTTGTTGGATATTATAGTGCCACTATACTTTTGCAGGCCCATCTGCAATGTAGTTTAAGATCTTGTGAGTGGAACACACACACACACACACACACACACACACACACACACATAGTAGCACCCATACATACAATAAACACATATAGTTCAGTTATCAGACGATAACGTTGCAATGCACTGAGCCCACCTGTCATCCGGAACAGGGTGGCTTTGCGATAGTTGGCGGTGTGTCTGTACTTGAGGAGGTGCAGGCGAGGAGGCATGGCGTGGATGAAGAAGCCCGGCTTGGCGAAGGACTCTAGCGAGTCGAAGCCTGTGATCCACGTGTCCCTGTGGAGGATGAAGGTGGCGCCGTCCCAGAATGCCTTGCTCTCCTCCCACTTGGCCAACCTCAACTGGCCTCCAGAGTCAGAGGACAGGAAGTAGTTGGGTCTGTGGGCAGCCTCGAAGGAGACCAGTGAAGTGTCTGGCGAGGATGGACACAAATGAACACATGAACCCCTAAAATGTCTCTTGAAACAGACTTTGTGGATAGCCTTACCTAATCACTAAGCTACAGCCGCCCCAAGCATAGACTGAAATATTATTTTTGTTAAGATAAGATCAGACATTTCTGCATCAACACGATACAGTGGTACAGAGGAGACCGGCAGGGAGGAGAGAGTAGAGAGTTGGGATGACATGCTTTGGACCGTTTTTTGAGGTATTAGATAGATATTTCTGTGATATCACAATATGTTTTTGTTTTTTTAAAGAATTCTCTTTATCTCTCTGTGTTTTTCTAAGCTAACTTGTACTCAATTCAGTATGTGTCCTATTCCTTTCTGCAGTGACATGGTCCAGTCTGCTGAGTTGCAAACAGGCTCCAACCTAGAGGAGTATTAGGACTAGAATGAAAGCTACTGTAATAATTAATTTAGTCCCAACTTTGGGGTATTCATTTTTTTATTACTGTACATTTGCACATACATGAAATGTGTCCCTTTGTTTTTACCCATCCGCCTAACTATTAGGAGCAGTGGGCACATGTGAAAGACAGGCCGGAGAATACTTTCCCTATAATGCTGAAACGGTTAACCATGCGTATACAGGCCTTGGAGGCAACAGCCAGTCAACTCCAATAACAACACTATTCTTAAAGTAAGCTTGCAATCTTGCCATGGTAAGGAGCTGCTACTACAGCTCATAGCTCAGGTTGCTGTATTAGCATTCAGTAAACTGATCCCTGGGCCTGTATGCCACTGGAAGTCAACAGGACTCCATGTCTTCAGCATCAGTGTTTTCATTGGGAAACAACTCATTCCAAACACTTTTCCATGGCAGGGGAAACAGTGGAAGAGGAGAACTCCGGCTGGCTCACGTTCAGTCAGCGTCTGCAGGCCAGGGCCAGAGGAAACAAGTGTTGTTGTCTGAAACCTCTGATTCACAGATTAGGTTGGAAAGGGATAGCTTGCTACCGGGGCAAGTGGGCGATGGGAGGGAACTACTGTGAATGATGCGAAGAGAAGGACTGATAGATATGAGATGGAATACCTGGGACAGAAGGGCAGGACAGAGTGTGGCTAATAATCAGAACCTGAGTTGTGATTTCATACTGTAGGTGAGCTATCAATGCATTTTTTTTTTTTTTTTTTTTTTCCCATTTTTTGAAAACATAAATATGGATTTGTGGTGTCTAATGAAATGCTCATATCCGTCCTTTCAGATGTTTTCCATGAGCTTTCTATCATCTTATTATATAGCATGCAGTGTCACTGAGCAGTATGGGTGGGAGGGTTAAGGGATTTCTTTCTCTTTTTTGTCTTGTTTATTTTTTCTTTCATTTTGTTTCATAAAAAAAGTATTTCATATCATAATGTTTGTAATAATTTATAATCTGTTCAATAAAAACATATTTGACAAAAAAAAGAAATGCTCATATCCTGTAGCATCTAAAAGGTTCCATTATACAGTACATAGGGAACCAATAGGTTCAATGACAAGGCTTCTTTCTAAGGAACCAGATCTTAATGTGTGGGTGGGTGTATTTCCCAGCGTGTTCACCTCACCATGTGGCCGGGCTGTGCTGAGTGCCGGAGTCATCATAAAGTGGGACAGGGTGGAATCTGCAACGGTGTCTTCCCTCTGGAGAAGAACGGCCCCACTGGAGAGGTTCACTGACAGCAGCCTGGTGGGCTCTTTGTAGGCCAGCAGCCTGTAGGGCCCTTTCCCTAGAACTACAAACACCAGTGTTCTGTAGGTCAAGGGTTCCAAAACTCCCAAAAAATAATCAAATTTGAACTGGAGAACCCGCACCCTGACAAGCACTTGATATTGTAGGAGTTGAGGCACTAGGTAGCCCTGGAAAACCAGACAAATCTGCCAGTGCAACAAATAATTTGCTCACGAAATATGTTTTGCTCATGACGCCTTGCAATTGTAGATCAGCTATTTTCACAATTGCCTCTTACTTATGTAACATTTGACAAAAAAAAAAGTCATTAAATTGCGAGGACTTTAGAAATGTGCAGATACCCTGTATGTTGGTTTGTTAACTGTTGAGTGAGAAAACAAAGTTGCACATTAAGCTAATCTGGGGACCCCAAAAAATAATTTGGGGATGACCCCACTGCTGTAGGTAAACTATTTATATTTGGAATGAGACATAATACTCCCACCTTGTGGGCCTTTTTTTTTTACATTTGGTTATATAATGTAATTGTCAAAACTTGGTCAAGTAACTAAGTAAGAATAAAAGAAAAACAACTACTTGTTGTGGCACACATTTGCTGTAGTGTGGCATTAGTAAATATAATTTATAGAGTAATGCTACTGTAATCTGCCTTTTTTCTTTCGCTGACTAGACCACATACTGTACGTCAATGGAACAAAAACAAAAAAGTGAGTTAAGTGAGTGAGCGTACCTTTATTGTAGTATTCACAGTCGTACGCTGCGAAGAGAAGCACAGAGCCAGTGAGTACACATATAGTTTCCATGATTTCCATTGATTTCCATTTACCCTCTGAAAGAAGAAAGTCTGACTTTTTGCTGTAAGTGACTAAGAAGTGATTCTACGTAAGTGTTTTTCTTTTTCTCTGTATTCTGATAATGTTTGTTCAGTACCAGGGGTTTTCTCATCTCTCCAGCTCTTTAGTATAAAGAAAATAACCGACCTGAAAATGTATTTTCTGTTTAGTAAAGTAATAGCAGTATAGACGGAAAGTCCCCTATTACATTACACAAATATATTACACCCCTATGAGTGTACGAATATAACCAATTTGAAACGATATAGTCAATTTGGTTACATGTGTACACTCTTGGGAGTTAAAAAATTATACTTACTTAGGTTTTTACTGTGTGTACTTTGTTGTTGTACTATAAAGCCGGTGAAATCGCTATCAGTGGCGTGCACAGACATTTAGAGGGGCAGGTGCTCAAGTGAAAAAAAGGGCACCTTGTGCAGCGCGTGGAACCGGCCGGTTGCCTTAATAGTGTGAGATTTATAGATTTTGGGGCCTAAATAATAAATTAGAAACTTTTTTTAATCAATAATTGATCAATGTCACCATGGTCCACATACTGTACAGTGTACACTGTTTCAAAAGGGCATTTGTCCAGAGGGAAAAGGGCAGGTGCTCTAGCACCCCCTATTGTCTATCTATCTGTGCACGCCACTGATCGCTATTACTATTACAGTTTAGATAGATACAAGGTGCGTGAAAGGGGATTACAGTGGAGGCTGTCACTAAAGAAAACAGTATGGTTAATAATAATAGGATTACAGTGGAGGCTCTCACTAAAGAATACAGAGCTTAAGTATGGTCAATAATAGGATTGCAGTGTTGTGTGAGATAATGTGGTTTCTAATAGTTTGACAGTTAGCAAGATTATCAGCAGGGATGGAGCTCGTTCATTTCCTCTTATCGAGCCCACTATCGAGCATTTTCTATTATTTTGTGGAAATAAATTCTGAACAGAACCAGTATCTTTTACTAGGGCCTTCAAACACAGTACTTTTCTAACTGACCAATAAAGTAATATTAAATAAACTGTTAACCGGTTAATATAATGTACCGTCACTTCATATTTACCCCGACATTGCTGGTTGGCAGATCTCAATACACTTTTAGACCGACATGTTTGTGCCAGCATTGATGATTACATCATATTTTCCTTGATCACCTCTTGTCTTGATTGTTTGAGAAATTCAGCATGGGTCGCTATGCTCGATAACAGGCTTGATAAGCTCAAAGCTTATTGATAACGGGTACTCAATAAGCTTGTTATCTGTTTTTTTTGTTGGTATCTGTTATCTAATTATCAGTGGGAGAAAATGTGTAATAAACAAATGCTATACTTATTTTATTGCTGAGTGCCTCGCCCCCCCCCCCCCCCCCCCAACTCCCCCCCCCCCCCCACCCCCCACCCCACCCCACCCCCACCCTCTGACTCACGGCACAGAGACGGGGAGCGCCAGTCTACCGGGATGCCGTGGTGGCAGCAGCGCTGGGCATACGCCGCCACGCTGGTACAGAAACACTCGCAGTCTCCACCGTGGCTACACCCGCACGTGTCCGCCAGGCAGTTGGTATAGAACCAGGTAACATCCACCTATCAGCACAGAGAGAGGGAGGAGGAGTGGAGACCCGACACACAATGATAATGACATTTTTCTTTAAATGACACTGTTAAAGTGAAGAGCCACTTAAACATTGGTTATATTTGTGACCATGAGTGTTATATTGAGTTCCATGAAAGAAAAACAAAACAAAACTGCATATCTACATACATACATACTGAATGTTATTTCAAGTAGCACATTTGCCACACTTGCCACACGCGTATATACCCAGTTTGACCTTACCTAAGCCTGTTATCATAACAACTCTAACCTATACACACCAGGGTACCACAGGCTACCCTGGTGTGAGCTTGTAGATTGCTGCACATCGCCAACTTTCACCAAATGTTTGCCTATTTTTTTGCAGAATGTTCACATAATGATGTCATGCCCAAAATAGGTACACTATCATGTGGTTATATGCATGCTAGACCAACACTCACCACAGGGTGGCAGACTTGGAAGACCTCGCTGAGCAGGACTCCACATTGTCTCTTTGCAAAGGCCTCCCTGAGGGGGTTGAGGCTGCAGGGGTGTCTGATATCTGGACTGTTCACACACTGAGGAGACACACACACACACACACACACGCACAGACAGACAGACAGACAGACAGACAGACAGACACATGTGCGCACGTGCACACACACACACACACAGACAGACGCATGCACACACACACACACACACACACACACACACACACACACACACACACACACACACACACACACACACACACACACACACACACACACACACACACACACAAACTAGTTCGATTTCTTTCTTGAATTACTATAATAAATGATTTATCAGTAGATAATACAACTATAGTTATAACTTTGTGTGTTGTAAGTTTAGTTTTCTGTGTATTTAATGAATCAACATACCAGTACAAAGCTCCACCGCACAGAATCTTGTCTCATCTTATCTCATACAGACACATGAATGCATAAGTAAGTAGCCTAGGGAACGACGGTTCCAGAGCCACGTGGCCCATAGCTCAGGAGTCTATCTCCTGTTTCCGTAGCGTGAGGAAACTCCACGTACAAGTACACCCCCTCACGCTACAATGTCGCAGGGACTTACCCACAACCCGACCCGATGCTGAGTGCCAGGCAGGGAGGCATTGGGTATCATTTTTATAGACTCGACCGGAGATTAATGCCACTGAGCCTTTTAATGGTAAGAAGAATGCATCTGACACATGAATTGACTGCTGAATAGTTACCTGTACTGCAGTCCAGCTGTTTCCAAAGTCCTGAGGTGTCGGGGAGTCAATGTTGTCTGGTGTCCGCATCTCATTCACTGTCTTCAGGTCAAAGTTCCCACATAGACCACTGAGTTTGCCCTGAACAGAGTCAGCAGTCACACAGCATCAGTCAGACACATTGTCACTTCCCCGACTTCCTCCCCAACTACATGTACTGTAATTATGTTCCAGTCTTGAAGGAAGAACAGAACACCAACCTTTCTACCTCCCCTAATTTTCCCTTGGAAATATCAGGAGAGTTACATGCAGATTTGATCCTGTTAGCGTACATGTAATAATAATAATAATACTAAAAATAAAGTAATATTAAAGGTGAGGACAAAGAATGACATTTGAAAATTCAGGCTTTCAAAATGCAAAATGGCGACGGTCTCTCCTGACCTGCCAGCGAGGTCCAACTTGGATGTGGATGGTGGTCTTCCTGTCCCAGAGGACGGTCACGTCCTCCTCGGGGGCGTGGATAACGGTGAAGTAGCCAGCAGGCCAGATGAATATGTTGTGTCTCCTGTCTATCACACTGGACGGGTTCTACAGGGGAAAAACAGCACAGTGGTTGGATATAGAACAGAAGTATTCAACTTCAATTTTATTGTCACATATACTGTTACAGGAGTGCAGGTGTAAAAAGGAAAAGTGGATACAATTCTTTGTCGTACAAGGCCCCATCATTTGCCGTTTTCAAGGCGGAAAATTATATATATATAATAATAATAATGAACTGGGCTGCATGCAGTGAGAGCAAAACTTTTTTAACGATGCCGTTGTTTATACATAATTTATACTGCATGTGTTGTAGGGATGTCCCGATTCGCTTCCGATCCGATCCCGATACCTCAATTTCTGCGTTAGCCGATATCAGTGTCGTGATCTCATGTTGTGTTTATAGCAGACTCCTCACTCAAATGTGCACTTGTGGAGTTTGGGCAACTCCAAAGCAAACTCCACATATCCCAACATTTTATTTACCTGCCATAATAGGGCCAAAAATAAGGGCCGATCCGATACTTTTCCCGATACCGATACAGCATCAGGACATCTCTAGTTTTATGTATGTCACACTGTCCGCATAAGATGAAGGTTGAGTCTTACCGGCTCCCCACTGAAATCATCAAACGAGATGAATGACCTGCCGATGTTGATCATCAGGGACTTCCGGCAGATGACTCCACTCTCGTAGCAGTCGACGTTCTCGGCCGTCACACTCAGCATTACGTCAGTGCTGCTCTGCTGGCCAGAGAGCAAAACCTTTGCTGATCCAAGTTCTGTATAGCTTTTATGTGCAGAATGTACCTCCAAAGTGCTTTACACTATTGAGAATATTATACTGTTATACAATATATAATCAGCATGCAACATCAATGAGAAAGATAAAAACATGACATCATAGACATCCTTTAAAATCACTTATTGATCCATCCATGGGAATGATAGTTCACCCTAAGTAAGTAAGTAGCCTTGCCGAGCCATGAGGCCCTTAGGGCAGGAGCCTATCTCCTGTTTCTGTAGCGTGAGGCAGCTTGATGAACAAGTACAGCCCCTGGACATGACACTACTATGTCGCAGGGACTTACCCCAATGGGCAATCCAACCCTTGATGCTGAGTTTCAAGCAGGGAGGCACTGGGTCCCATTTTTTGTCTTTGGTATGACCCGGCCGGTGATTGAACCCCGACCTCCCAGTCCCAGGGCAGACACTCTAACCACAAGGCCACTGAGCTGGTAAATAATAACATCAGCTAAATGTCTAAAATGTGAACGAATGTATGCATAACATTGCAAATTTTGATGCGATTGAATTTCATACTGTACCTTCATAAGGTAGACCTTGCAGGCACCGATGTAGTCATATAGCAGGCCGTCGAACGTCCTGTAGTGCCGATCTCCGTAAGCCGTGCACATGGAGGGACAGGGCCAGAACTCGCACTGGAACGTTCCATGTTGGCAGACACTACAAAGACGACACAGCTTCAGCTGATATGATTCACCGTCAACTCGCTGGCCACTTAACCCATGTAGACCTGAGCTCGATTCTATAAAATGTCTTCTAAATCAATCTAAGACAGTTTTCTGAAAAAACCTATGTTTCTATGTCAGTCGTTCTCAAACATTTTCATGTCAAGGACCCCCAAAAATATATGTAATTGGCCGCCAACCCCAATCCGAAAATATGTTGTTCCAGAGACCCCCCAGAAGCAAAGATATGAGTTAAAAACGTTGGCTCTGAAAGAATATATATTCCAAATTTGCGACACATTTTCACGATTTTTCAAAAATAGCAGACCTACAAGCTCTTAGCGCGACACCGAGTGCCGCACTATGAGCTTGTAGATCTGCTGTTTTTCAATAGCTAAAGTATAACATATTCCCGTTCAGAATGGGTTAACACGAGTAAATTCCGTCACCCCTAATTGCCTCCCGTCTTATCAGAAGGTAGGGTTTACCACGGGTAGAAAAGTGGCCGCTCAACTGCCAAAAGGTTGAATCAGCGCTCATTGAGCTATTAGGCTGTCATCTAACAATCTTCGCTGGCAACTGCTTGGAAGAAGAAGAAATGGAGGGACAGGAGAATGGACAAGAAGAATGACTGAGATCTCTGGGAGAGGGTTTCCTTTCAGAGGAGGATGAGCCCATCCAAAGGGGTCAGGAGTGAAAGACTGTCATACAAGGATGAGCACTGTTCGGTGGGCCCCATATTCTGCGGAGAATTATAGTATGGATATCGGGTAGCCACATTTGCTCACTCTGACAATTGTACAACTCATCACTTCAAGCACAATCACTCTATGAGAAATTTGTCTTCATTCGGCCAGATATTGTCAGCGGAGGCTGGGCGAGGATATTACAAATTTGTACTGCCGTTTAAAAACAGCCGGACAAATGACATTTGGCAAACCTGTGCCATCATATGCATCATATTGCAAGACAGCAAACATCTATTGTAAACACAATGTTTTGTTTTCAAATAATAACAACAAAATGGTAAAGAGTATACGGTAATTCTTCTTCTTTAAAGCCTTGGGAAGATCAATGTATTAGATGTGTATGTTCTATGTATCATGCTGATTATTGCTTCATTGTATCATTGTATTAGATTCGTATGTCTGCTGATTATTGCTTCATTTATTCTTTTAACCCGTTAAGACCTGATGCTGATTCAAAAAATTGTCTTCTAAATACTAACAGTTTTCTGAAAAAACATATGTTGATAGTGGTGCTCAAAATCTTTTAATTCAAGGACCCCCAAAATAATATGCATTTGGCTGTGGACCGCCACATATTTAGTTCCAGGGTCCCCAATAAGCAAAGATTTGAGTTAAATATGTTCGCTTTAAAAAATATATATATAATAAAAGATGTGCACACACTCATCATTTTACAAAAATAGCAGTCTAAAATAAAAAATCACAGATGCTTTCCCAATTGTAATGGGTTCACACTGGCATGTTTGGCTTGATAGTTGTTTTGTTGTTTTTTAATTAGTGTTCTTGGGTGGAGTTTGATGGGACAGTTACAGTTACAACTTACCACTGATGACAGGGGGAGGAAACCCTGTCCCCTGGGTAGTACTCTTTCCCCTTCCACAGACAGGGGCACGCCTCAGGCTCAAAGCACTCATCGCCGTGTTTCAGCAAGCTGGAAGAAAATGCGCCCGTTATTTTTAAGTGATTTGTGGCTCATTGAATATATAGTGGGGTGACAGAAGAATGAGAAGGTGTAACATTAAATCTGATGAGTTAATTCAGCTTTGACAGTGTAAAACAAATGACCTGTGTCCAGTTTTTCCTCTCTATATCCTGACTCAGATATGTGATGTACACAGTCGAATCCTGAGGGTCAAGAGCACTGGAAGGTACCTGACTCCAGCTTGCATGTCCTTGAGCAAGACACTGAGGCCCCATTTACACCGCCAAATCTAGCCTGAATCAGATCTGTGCCACATCCAGATTGAAATCAGATTTGTTTAAAGGGCAGTCCATACTCTCTCCGACCACCGAACTTTTCGTCGGAAAGATCAGACTTTTTTCTCCAAAGTAGAGTTCGGAGAGTCACAACATCTGGGAGTGCAGCTTTCAGAACAAAAATTCGGAGGAATGCGTTTCAGAAGTTGCGAGTGACGTCATGTTGTAGTTGTATCGGAGCTTTCTGACGAAAAGTTCGGTGGTCGGAGAGAGTATGGACTGCCCTTAAGTAAGTCTAAATACAGACAGGTCACATAAAAGTCACATGGAATCAGATTTCTTCCAATGTGACTTGAGCAACATTCAGAGGTGGTTTCAAATCTGATTGTCTCCACCAGGCCGAAGGCATGGGGGGAGAGTATGTTTTGCACTCCGTCCGTCCGTCCGTCCGTGTGTCCGTCCGTGTGTGTGTCCGTGAGCAGCTAATCTCCGGCACCGTTAACCCGGTCGATGCCAAATTTGGCACACACACTCCCTGGATGCCAACGATGAACCTCTGCCCCAAAATTTCCAGAACGGCCTGTTATAGCGCCACCAGGAGGCCGCTTTGTGCAAAACAAGTTTTTGCACAGTACACCTACAGATTTTGTCCAAACATCGCGCAAATTGGTACACAGTCTCTCTAGTTTACTTTTGTTGCCCTTTTATCCAACCACCAGATGAAGGCAAGCTGCAATGTCCTACATTCCTATCCTGGTGGAGACCTGTGCCCAGAAGGGCACTTTTTCTAGTTCAAATCTGATTTGAGGAGATCTGTCTCAGTCTGAATGCAGCAACCTGATCTAAATCAGATTACATGTGACTTGTATGTGTCAGCCAAGCGACAGCTTGGCTGACACAGGGGCAGCGATCCAGGAATCCCGAGTTGGTGTTGGCTAGACCTCACTCTCGCAGCAAGAAGAAGAAGAAGTGTCCAGCTCGTTGGTGCTCGTAAATGCATCAAGGAAGGCAATTATGTTTCTGCAACTGTCAAATAGGTCTTCTACATCTATTCTAACTAATAAAATAACATTTCCGTGGCACTCAGCATGTCACCCTACCCTAGACATAATTTGGCCCTTGGGGAAAACTAATTGGGGAACCATGCAACAGAGAATCATTACATTTGGGCTGTGGTATGTCTGATTTAACATATACTTTCTTGGTTTCTCCCGATAAATCGTGATATATATAACCTATTTTAATTTATTTTATATATTTGTTAATTAACACCCCAGGGTTCTCCATCCTATCAAATAATAACGCCCAGCACTCAGGACAGAGATTAACTAGAAAAAGTGCCCTTCTGGGCACAGGTCTCCACCAGGATAGGAATGTAGGACATTGCAGCTTGCCTTCATCTGGTGGTTGGATAAAAGGGCAACAAAAGTAAATCAGGATGGAGTCTGAGAAATCTGAAAGACCGGTTTCATTGAATGGCTCTAGAGAGACTGTGTACCAATTTGCGTGATGTTTGGACAAAATCTGTAGGTGTACTGTGCAAAAGCTTGTTTTGCACAAAGCGGCCTCCTGGTGGCGCTATAACAGGCCGTTCTGGAAAGTTTGGGGCAGAGGTTCATCGTTGGCATCCAGGGAGTGTGTGTGCAAAATTTGGCATCGACCGGGTTAACGGTGGCCGAGATTAGCTGCTCACGGGGACACACACACACACACACACACGGACGGACGGACGGACACACGGACGGACGGAGTGCAAAACATACTCTCCCCCCATGCCTTCGGCCTGTTGGAGACAATAAAAGGACGGAGATGTATTGATATCAAAACCGATCGCATCGCTCCACAGGCTGGGAGCGTCTGTTGCGCAACATTTGATGTCATGTCTAGTCGGGACGTCATCGAAAATGTTCCCCCCCATTTTAGAGGATGAGACCGGAAATCTTAAAACGTGAAAAACTCTTGATCTAAATCATTCCGCCCAGTTCTAAGCAAAGATTATGTGTTAGACGGCCCATCGCGGTCCCGTCGCTAGTCGCGTTAGAATTAATCAGTGTTTTGGCTACTTCAGATATACATCCGGGATAGCGCTTGGTACAGTACGTCACTAAATGTGCTCCGTTGCTGTAAATCGCTGGGCGCTCTGATTTAATGGTCCTAAATACCCCCGGGCGTTTGTGGTGTTAATATAACAAATTAGGCCAATGTCTATGTTGAATCATGCAAAAAAACAAAACATCAACTAAGAGATTGGTAGTCGACTAAGACCCATTCCATTCCGATTAGTCTGCTAATCGACTAATCGAGGTCAGCCCTGGCTCGCACGCACGCGCACGCACACACATCTTATAATTAAATAATTCATACGCCATAAGTGTGACAGAGGGGCAGCAAACGCAGGGCTACTTTCGAGAGCCATGCGAGGAAATGGGAGAGTTTCAGGGCTTGGGCAACTTCGGATGAAAAGGAGGGTAACACTCATTTAGCTACATGAGAAAACCAGACAATTAGGATTCTCAGAGATAGAGAGAAACAGCCTTTGTCTGGCGATCCCTCTGTCCCCTTTCCACGCTGCTAGACGGAGCTGATAAGTATCTTGTAATATCCAGGGTTGAGCTACAGCCACTGGCGAGGCTTGAACACAATAGAGTGACATACTGAATGGTACCCGCTACAATCCTGGGCTTCATCGGAGTAAAGCTACACCCCAGATAACACGGTGTTAACAGCTCCCTTTATCTACCCGCCAAGCCACTGTATCGATTACTGTGATCAAAGAATTCATAATAATTCATTCTCTCTCTCACACGCATGCATGCATGCCGAACAAATCCTCTCACTTCAACATTTAATTAAGTTTTGACAGGATGTGGCAGAGGAAGTGCAAATGAACGGCATCAAGAGTGAGACGTGACAAGAGTGAGACATGCATGGCACATCTGTCTCAACTGGCAGTAAGCTCAGGGTTCATTTAATTATCACGTCACATTATTCACTTGAAAATCCTATGTTAGGCTTCAGAAAAAGGTGCTCTTACAGTCATTCATGGGACTGGGTTACTTCCCACTTGGTCCCAAAAAGACTATATGGCGTTGGTAACAAAACTACCATTAGTTTATACTGTAACTAACCAAATGCTTCCATAGTCTATTCAACCTTTTCAGCCAAAACCCCCAATGGTATCAATGCAAGCACAATTCCCACAAATGGGATTTGTTTCACAGAACCTATTGTGGCTGACTCAAGCTCACCCTAATTTCAGGCTTCAAAGGCTCTGAAAATAGCCATCAACTGTAATGTGCTGTCTTCTTTCACCACCTTGTATTGTGACTTCTTTCTGCCAAGAATGAAACAGCAAAGGGGTGAGCTCTGGAATGCCTTGATTCCAGGAGGAATCTCCAAATAAATGTAAAATGCAGCTCTCCCTTCAAATGTCAAGGCACTTTGAAGCCCATATTTCAAATACCAACATGCAATTATATGTGACATTTCAATTCACTGTGCAGATTTCAATATATAACACATTTATCAGCAAGAAGAAAGAAATACGACTACTGGGCAAGATAACTAGATGCATCATAATTCAAAATGTAGCTACTGTATAGTAAATGATGTGAATGGGTGTCAGGATGACTAACCAGATGGTTCGTCAGGTGAAGAGGTTGGTTTAAATTTTTGGATCAGATTATTATTTTCTTTTGTTCTTTACCCCTTTTTGAAAGTGGAGAAGCACCCTCTAGCACAGTGGTTCCCAAACTGTGGTGAGCAAGCGACTTCGAGGGGTTTTATTTGAAATATTTTAACATATTATGCCAATATATGGCAAGTAATACAGAATATAGCCTATGCTGCATACATTAAGCCATATTCAGGTTCATATATTATGTAGATAAATAGGAAATATTTGTCTCTATATAGCTTATGCAATTTATATTTCCATGTGGGGGGGTTGCGTCAGCTAGGTCGGGGAGGTAACAGATGTGCATGGCCAAAAAGGTTGGGAACCGTCGGTCTAGACTCTAGCATATACCAAACACAATTTTTAAAAGAAGGTGATAATGATAATATGAATGCGAGTCTCCTGCGCAAGTGATGACGTTTTAACAACTGAACCTGCCTGCTTGCTCTGGGGAGAAACTGAAGGTCAAAAAGTGTGGCAAAACCAGAAATAGGATTGTGTCAAAGGTCGAGTGTGCCCAAGCTAGACAAGCTAAACGTCTCAATAGAAAAGCAGTGAGACCATTAGCTCTGGTCCATAGCCTTCTACTGCTTCAGTATAAGGCTATGGGACTTTCGGTTTTGAATCTCAAATCGAAATCAGACCAGCCTCTCCTCTTTAGCGTAAATGAAAATAACGTTTTTGCTACTCACCAAAACAAAGGCGGTTTGTGTCATTAGAGCCTACTTTCCTTAGTGGACGCACTCTGAGCCCCCCACCACACGTATAAACGGTACTTTTTGGCCAAAGGGGGATTTTGTTTCCACCGGGAAAAAAATACTTTTAGTTACTCCAATGCGCCCTCTACCGATATTGCCCAGAGAACTGCCTCATAGAGAATATTTTTCCTCCGGTGAAAAAAAATCCCTTTCTGGCCAAAAAGTACCGTTTATACATGTGGTGGGGGGCTCAGAGTGCGTCCACTAAGGAAAGTATGCTTTCTAATGACACAACCCGCCTTTGTTTTGGTGAGTAGCAAAAACGTTATTTTTATTTACGCTAAAGAGGAGAGGCTGGTCTGATTTCGATTTGAGATTTAAAACCGAAAGTCCCATAGCCTTATACTGAAGCAGGCCATGGACCAGAGCTAGGAGACCACCTCAATTGTAAAAGTTATGTTGTATTAGCATCTTCTACCATACAGCTTGGACAAAATAGCATTTCATTCACAAAATAAATTATATAATTGAGCTTTAAATGGTCATTGAGCTGTTCATGTACAAAGATTTTAGAAACTGTAAAGTATTGAAACTGTCAAAAGCTAATTCATAAACTTGGGCGCCGGCCTACTTGGGGCAATGCAAGTCCTGAACAATGCAAGTGGGGAAGGGGAATACATGGTCAATTGGTACATATTATAATGACCTCGTCCTCCTTCCTCTCTTATACTTCGCATAGCCTATCTTCTGTTCTCGCCCACTGAATTGAATTTGATTCCTTCCCATCACAATATTACTGCCGTTCCTCAACCACATTCTTATTTATTTCTGCTTTTCCACTTTCTGATCCATTGTTGCATACGCTGACCCTTATGCTGGCTAAGTGGCACACGTGTGACGTGAAGCTCTGGTAATCTGTGAAGCCAATTGTTTGGTTAGCCAATCAGGGCTAAGCCGATGCATACATCTCCCAAACACCGCATTCTCAGACAGATACAGCTATTCTTGTTTTTTCAATTGGCACTGGATCGTATGAGACGCATATGCTTGAGTTTGACACGCACGCACGCACGGACGCACGCACGCACGCGCACACACACACACACACACACACACACACAGAGGAGAGAGAGAGAGAGAGAGAGAGAGAGAGGGAGAGAGAGAGAGAGAGAGAGAGAGAGGGAGAGAGAGAGAGAGAGAGAGAGAGGGAGACAGCACATGCACAAGCACTCAAGATACAGACAAGTACACGCACAACATACAGTACACCAAGTGCAACTGGTGAAAAGCCATTTGATATTAATGGCCAGGGATTTAAATTATTCCTATATTTCATATATAGCTCAATGAAATTTGACTCACATCAAAAGGTAGCGCTTACTTATTTTCACCAAAACCAACAATAAGCCTCTTTGACCTTCTTACTTACTTAATTCAGTCTGGAACAAAACATATCCCCACTAGTGATAATAACAAATGAAAGACCCTCGGGTCATTAATTGACACAATACAAGTTGTAGCTTTAAACTACTGTATACTACAGCTATATTGTAGCATATAGCTTTACGTTACTGTAAACTGCATGTGGGCTTAAGCTCCACAGCACCTGGAAATGCTGGTTCATATGAGTTCACAGGACAAGTTAGGCTAATTGTCACAAAATGAGGAATGAATGGTCAACATTTTGATCATAAACAAAGTAAAGCATTGTGAATGAAAACACAATAGCTGCTGCTGTCAGCACCTCTGCTAATTATTTCCCATTATGGGCTTTTAAATCCTGCTTCAGATGAATACCTGTGTTGGAATTGTTCGAGTTGGGAGTTGTCTTTTTTCCTTCTTTAAAATAAAATAAAAATCCCAGTAGCCACCAAACTTATTGTTGGACAGTGAGGGATGCTCCTTACAGTTTCCTGCTTTAGACTTGGAAAAGGAAAGGTGTTGATTATGGATTATGTCTGTGGCTATTACTTTTACTGTTTTTGGCTCATCTGTTACTGCTGCAGGCCATTTCTATAAAATCTATACGTTTAAAAAAATCTCGCTTGCCAAGGCAGTTCATGTAAATAGTGCATAAACTTCAACTTCTTTGTTCAATCATCAAATTGACCATTCTGTAGGCCTATATTAAGCCACAGTGTGCATACAATACAATTAGGCCAACTAAAACACATTTTTATTGAACAGCTCCACAGTGGTATTCATAATTTTGCTAAAAATAGTTTTTTACCAGTAATTCAAGGGATTTCAAATATTTCAGATTTAAAATGTATGTCAACACGTATTCATGGTTTACTACAATACAATATTTTACTTTAAAATCGTACTGAACAAAGTGTTGGGGCGGTAGTCTTGCGGTCGGGCTACTCTGGGGACAGAACTGAACCGTACCACAGGCAGAGTAGAATGGAAGCAGCTATAGGTGGCTGCACCAACAATTTGTCTGTCCCGCGGGCAGTTCTGTATTTACGTTTTTGTTTTCCCTCTGAAGGCGAGGCGAAGGGTTGCGTAACCCCCGTGGACAAGCGAAAAAAATAAGAGCACTTGCGTAAAAAATAATTCACATACAGAGCGTACGCACAACCTAGCACCTGTGCTCGGTGTAGCCGGGTAACATATTGATTAGAGTGGCAGTGTACCGTGTGCCAATTCCGTCCCCAGTGTAGCCCGGCCGTTAGGGTCCTACACTTAACAATGGGTTAAAGTCCCACGAGTATAAAATGCTCTTTTACAATACGAGCGAAAACCATAATTACATTCTGATTAGATTTTGCATTCCTTCTATTATGAAAGCCTTTCATGTCTTTAAATGCCTTTTAATGCCCTATAGTATTTAGTGCCCTAGTACTATATAATAATAAAAAACTTCATAGTATTGTTTAAATATCTTTATAGGTGAAATAAACTGACATGACTTCACCTGACTTGACTCAACCTATGATGTCATGTGACATCATAGGTCACATCTGACTAAACCTTTAAAAGCGCCTCCATCATATAAGGCCTCTTTGTGTCCATATGTACCACAAACTACGTGCCAAACTATCAAGTTCCAGGGAGTTATTAAACACTCATGGCAGCCCCCTGTTGCCCCATGCAGACTTAGCTTTCCATGATGTCTATGTCTATGATCGTCTCACTGTGAAAGGTTTGAGAACGGAAAGTGGTGAATCACACGATACAGTGATCTGACAGATCTCCCCAAAACTCTCATCATCCTCTACGATGAGAGAGGACGTATAGGAACATTGTTGATTGGTTTGAGTTATTTGTTCACTCACAAAGATATACAACTGATACTGATTTTGACTATCAGAAGATTTAACTCTGATGCTATGGATACCGAAATACAATTTAGTATAGTAAGTGCTTTGCTAAGGTATGGTTTTCTAAAGACAAAAATATGTCCAACTTGGTTAAATTTCCACCCTCACAGCATTTCCAAATCTACTGTGCATCAACTTCATGTAAGATTCTACAATTGTATTTCTACAATTGTGATTCTACAATTACATTTCTAAATTATGTTGCAGCACTATGACATGTGCAAGAAAGAAAAGATTTGTTTTAACCGTACTACATCCCTGGGCACAAGATACTCTTGTACATTGACATACAGTACATCCACATTAGTCCATCTACAGTACAGTACACTGCATGCTTTGAATCATATTTGTATATCTGGTGTGAAGTTGCCCGAACGACCAAGGTTCCAAGAACAGTCAGAAATTGTAGTTAAGGGCGTTTATTTTCCCCAAACTCCTCCACAAAGTCCAGTACAGATTCAACAGTGTGAAACCAGGAAAATAGCAATAATAATAATACTGAGAAATTAAATGAACACTTGAGCAAACACTACGAACAAAACCCAACTGGCTAAGAGCTCTCTTCAGGCTGTACCCTGATTACACAAGGCCCTGTAGCTCTCCCTCAGGGATGTTGCCTGTGTCATTGCCCACTTCTAACCAACTAGCCTGTCCCTGCAGCCTCCTTTAAATAGGAGTGGATCCTACCACTGGACACAGACTCAATTAGCACATTTCTTCTCAAATACTTCACTAATATAAATACTTCCATCAACAACACCTTGAATAAACAGTAACCTAAACATTCTCAATAATGCGTTACAATTAAACAAGTATAAATCACCATGTAAACTCAGACAATAATAAGACAGCATAAGAAACACCCCTCTCCTGCATAGCACTTGGCCCCTTCCTAAATCAAGGGAAATGCCACCAGCAGTGCAGGAGAGACAATTAGCAAAGAATCAGTGAACAGTTTTCAATACACCAGTTAAAAAAATTAGTCCTTGCATGTTATAGAAAGCAGTTTCATGTCTTTGTTTGTATATAGGGCACGGGTTGCCCCGTGACATTTGGTATTACAGGTCTTGGCAAGGGAGAATCATAATTTTTAAGAATTCAAAAATAATATTGGTAGTTTTAAGGGCAGATACACACTATGGTCCCGGGTGCGCACTCGGGACCACCTGGCCCTTTTCCAATGGAAGTTACGTGTTTTGAACAAACACTTGTGTTTGATTGCCCCCCCCCCCCATCAAACACAGGTGTTTGGTCAAACCACGTGACTTCCATTGGAAAAGCAATGAGGTGGTCTCGGGACCGATTGAAGTGTACTCGGATACTGATCGATGCAATGCATTGAATACAGTTGAATGAAGTGTACTCGGATACTGATCGATGCAATGCATTGAATACAGTTGAATGAAGTGTACTCGGATACTGATCGTTTCAATGCATTGAATACAGTTGAATGAAGTGTACTCTGATACTGATCGATGCAATGCATTGAATACAGTTGAATGAAGTGTACTCTGATACTGATCGTTTCAATGCATTGAATACAGTTGATTGAAGTGTACTCTGATACTGATCGATGCAATGCATTGAATACAGTTGATTGAAGTGTACTCTGATACTGATCGATGCAATGCATTGAATACAGTTGAATGAAGTGTACTCGGATACTGATCGATGCAATGCATTGAATACAGTTGAATGAAGTGTACTCGGATACTGATCGTTTCAATGCATTGAATACAGTTGAATGAAGTGTACTCGGATACTGATCGATGCAATGCATTGAATACAAGGCCAATGTGAATCATGGCCAGCGGGGACCAGGCATTCGTATTCGGGAACAGTTTGAATCTAACGGACTCAGTGTGAAGAAGAAATATATCCCCAAAAATATGAATTAGCCAATAAGAAATGTCCAATATTTGTTTAAATTGTTATACTACCTTTTGTTGTTATTTTAGTACTTAATTAATTCATTAGACATGGATAAAACAACGTCAACCGTCCAAAGATAATCATAACGTATAACGAAATATAATCCATGTAAACAATATTCCCATGAGGATGACTCTTGATTTATATCTGACCACTTAACCCACCCCGTTCAGTCTTGCAGCCAAGGGGGGATTAACAGGATCAGGTGGCGAAAATGTATGCCTATACTGTCTGTAGACCACGTCTGGGAGAGAGAACATTTGACTCCCACAATCCAGAAACTAGGGGTTCACCTGGGGTGTGTGTAGGACCTGTGAAGTGAGCCGTCAAGCAATCGAAGGTTCCTCAATGATCTATAGAAATTTGACTTCTTTGCAAATAGCAAAAAATAGCAAAAATTGATAACTTCCACTGCTGAAACTCTTCCGAGACGATTCTTAGCGTTTATGACACAGCTTGCTGTAAATGGCCGTATGTCACGCTCTTTTATACCTACAAAGCACTTTTAGAATGCAACATGAGCTTCCTCATGACAAAGTCATTAATGTAGGGGGGTTTCCACTTACACCTGCCACCTCCCCTCTCTGGTGGACTTCCTGACATCGGCCCTATGTGCTATACACTCCTCCCACGATGTGAGGGGGGCGGGGGGTCAAGGGTCACACAGCCACGGTGGGAAACACACAGACAATTTTCACGAAGCCCCCAAGCCCAGTACAGAGCCCACCGTCACAGTGACACAGTCAGCATGGACGCTGCCAGCCTGACCTCACAGCTTTAGGTTTCTTCAGGTCTAAATCATTCAGGGAGAATAGCATCTTTTGTGTGATGCTCAGCATGAATGAAAGAGCCACTGTGAGATCATTGATAGGATGGGATGACCGACAGAAAGCAACCGCAGCAAAGTTGACAGAAGGGTAAGCATAGAAACGGTAAGTATAGAACGGACATTCATTTCCATGTGCCTTTGCGCCAAACATGGAATTGGAAGAGATCAGCCCATGGGGGGCCTCCCAATCACGCATTTGTTTGTTATACAGATGCGTTGGATACATATATCGTATCCATAGCAATGAACTGGTCTGATAATGTAGCAAATATAATAATGTAGGAACCTTTGGTCCACCCATTGGGAGCACCAAAAAAGCAGGGATGTGGGCAGGGAAACACAGACATATAAACGTAGACGCCTCTTCCGGCTCTGGGGGCCGTGTCAAAATTGAAGGCACAATGTTATAATTGTAAAACGTTGGTGACTAAAGCCTATCACTGTTGTTTGTGCCTAACAAAAGAAGAAGCTGACCAAGTATATAACTGTGGGGGTCATGGCCAACCAAGTACGGTTGTTTAACTGGTTAAGTGTCTAGTCAATGTAACTATAATCATCATCATCATTTTTCAAGATCATAGATTTCACAATGCCACGTCAGACCTTCCGGTCCTTCATTGCCGTCCCCAGTTCCTGCTTACTGATTAATGTGTCCCTAGTGATGACATCAGGGAACGACAGTTTTCTACCTCTGGTCTGCTTTGAGGCAGGACTCCAGAGAAGAAGGGAAGATATAACCTCATTGTCAGCTCTGTAGCAGTGGCCGGCAAACTGTGTTCTTCTGGATCGGACTATAGTGAAGAAACACGGGGAAGGTTGCCGTAACTATAATAGCCCGCTGCTGGGCAAGAGGTGAAGAGGGAAGGCTAATGCAAAAGGAACATCTATACTTTGTCTTACGAATATAAAAGTAGCTAATGACCTTGTTGTTGTCAGGTGGGTTCAGGGTAGGTTCAAGTTCAAGTTCAGGGTACTCTACTCACCCGGGAGGACATGCACATCCAGCCACGCAGGGTTCATGTGTTGAGCAGGTGAGGTTAAGCAGGAAGGATTCACACGTCTGCTCGCAGGCCAAGCCCTGGCCCAGCAGGAGACCATCTTCACCGTCAGAGCAGTTGAGATACACCTGGCCTGGAGGGCACAGCTTGACTGCAGGGAGGTAGTGGGGAAAGAGAGGAAGCATAAGGATTGTGAATCTACAACCAAATGTACTGTACTACAACCAAATGTACTGTGTATATATATATATATATATATATATATATATATATATTATATATATATATTATATATAATTATTATCAACAATCACGTTGAAAATGAGAAAATGATTGCTATATAACAACATTATGGAATACTGCTGTACTGCTTTAGCGTGTGTGTGTGTGTGTGTGTGTGTGTGTGTGTGTGTGTGTGTGTGTGTGTGTGTGTGTGTGTGTGTGTGTGTGTGTGTGTGTGTGTGTGTGTGTGTGTGACTCTGTGTGACTGTGTGTGACTGTGTGTGTTTAACCTTTATTTAACCAGTAAAAACACATTGAGACTGCGTCTCTTTTACTGAATGTGTGTATGAAGGGGAATGGGATTATAGGTGATGTGTGGTCAGTGGTGGTCTGAAGGTTGAAGCCAGTGGAAAGCAGAGTATGTAAACAGGGAACAGGACATTAATGGTGGCAAAGTTCTGAAGATGGAATTAAGGGGATTTGTGGGTCCATTTGCCCTACAAAGGCAAAAAGCAGCAGTTGTATTGACAATTCAATATAGGTTTTAGATTACTTATCAATTTCCTATCAATTTCAAAATGCAGCACATACAGTATATGTTCATAAAATGATGTATGGTACTATCCACAGCAGAAGTTATGGCAGGACAAGATGTCTTTCTCAGTTATGGCTCGTACACACTGCACGATAACCTGGCGTGATCAATGCTCTTTGGCCACTCAGAATAGCCAAATGGCATTGATCACGCCACCAGGTCTTTAGTTTACTCAAGTTAGGGAATAAGACCTGGTACTTAAGACCAGTGTTGGGGAAGTTACTTTTTAAAAGTAAGGAATTATAGTTATCGTTACTTATCTAAAAAAGTAATTTGTTACTTTACTTTACATGAAATTATGAAAGTAACTACTTTACTTTACTTTACTTTAAAATAATAATATAAAAAACGATTTAAAAGAAGGTTTTTTGTGATTAATTAATCTCAATTAATCGCATATCAATAGGCCAATTTGACCTGATCATCAGTGAGCTTTTTTTTTAATGGATTTGGATACGAGTGAATCAATGAATAGTGACTACATAAGCATAGGCAATTAAAAAAGTAGTAATAATAATAGTGATAATATTATTATTTATATAATGCTTCTCTGAGTACTTAAAGACGCTTTTCAAGGGGAACATGAGAAAACAAATAAAAACTACTTTATTAGAGAAAAACTAAGACTAAATAAAATAAATTAAAGTGGAATGAGATAGCTGGGGAAAGAAATATTCTAGAGGTGTGTTTGAACTTATAGGTGGTGGCTGGCATGTCTTGTGAGTTTTGGGAAGTGCATAGTTTTGACAGGTCTGCCTGCTGTGGACAGTGAAACCCTGACCATTAAACACGGGCAGACGCAACGATACAGTATCATTCATTGTGAAGCCACTAAGCCAGCAACATGTTGATGCAAACAGACGTATACAGTAGCTGCTCGGCCTGCTCCAAATGATATTCCCATTCGTCTGTGTCTGCCCGTGTAAACGCAGCAACCCTCACGGGTTGGGGAACGGATGGAAAGTACCATAGTGTTATTAAGGAGGACTCCTTGTCTTCTAACGATATGGACCAGAGTTAAACTAATGTTAGCTCCCATGCTAACTAGTTGCTACCCTTGTCAGAAACAAGTTACCTTGGGTCGCAAGTACTCAAAATAGTGTATACATTTCCAACTCCCAAAGCAACCGATCTCGCTGTCATGATCCGCATTTGCCATTTTAGCGCGTGGTACTGTATTATGATTTTCGTTCTACCGGCGATTTCTGTCTGTGTAGTATCTATGTATGTGTTACAAGGGTTCGTGTGTCTGTGAATATATCTGTTACTGTTTACAACAGCCAGTGTAAGCCCGCCCACCTTGTAGACTGTCTCTGATTGGCTTACCCTGAAATCTGTTCCTACGTTAGCCAATCAATGACCTCTTCTGCGACGTGCTTTTATCACGTTAGGGTGTAAGCCATGTGGGCTGAGAGGCTAGTATGACTGCACAAAGAAACTGTCAACACAGAGAGCGCTCTCTCTCTCTGCACTGCAGTCAGCAGCACAGAGACGCCTGTATGATAGACTCACGGAGTCACGGAGCTGCGAGACTTTTCACTGATCACATAAGTTGACATAACGCCATAACGCAGGTAATGCTCGCACAATAACTATAAGGCCATTATGGAATGGGGGAATGTAAAGCGTTAGGTTACAAGTTACTGCAAATAGTAGTTACGTTATGTAACGTAACGCGATGTAAGGGCGTTGGGCACAACACTGCTTAAGACACGCAAAATACAGCCCCAGTGAATGCGAAAGGGTGCGCAGGATCGGAAATGACACCAAGCAAATCCACCGCAAAGACCGGACAAATCCAATAACCATCAATGCCGACAGAGATGCACAGAGTTATCAGTTTGAACCTCATGCTAATCATCAGTTGAGCTGCAAAGCGATGTAAAAGTAGAAGCAAGAATCTTTAAGATTCTTGATTCAATAAAGAATCAAGATTTTTGATAATTGATGAAACGCTTTCTGATAGATTATGTATATGTATTATATGTATGTCAATCTGACCACTCAATATACAGTACTGTCGTCATCAACTTCACAAGGCCATGGAACTTTATATCTCAATATCTGCAGTTATAGTTTGTGTTGACTCTCATGAGACATGATTATTGTGATTATTTCACACTATAAGGGCAGAATTCTGAGGATAACAGTGATACACAAAGCAACTTACCGGTGGCAGCACTTTGTGGAACTAGTTTGCCATTGTGACAAAGCCTGGAGAGAAGGAGAGAGTGGTTACACTGCAGTGATCAACGCAAACATCTGAAGGAGATGGAAGGTAGGGATCTATTTAAATACATCCATCATGGGTTAATGGAAAGAACAATGTGATGTAGGTTAAAAGAGAGATGTACTGGAAGGTCAATCTATATCTGAGGTTAGTATCAAGTGAGTGAGAAGTTGTCATTTGGTATCATGTATTCATCATGGACATGGATGATATCCTGGAGGCCAATAAAGAGGCAGAGAGAAGGCGGGGCTTACTGTAAACCTGCTGATGTCATGATGACATCGCCTGCTTCGTAGTCTGCCCCCAGGAAGCTGCAAGGACACTCGCCCCTGTTGACACGCACGCGCGTGCACACACGCACGCAGCCACACACACACACACACGCACACACACACACACACACACACACACACACACACACACACACACACACACACACACACACACACACACACACACACACACACACACACACACACACACACACACACACACACACACACACACACACACACACACACACACACACACACACACACACACACACACACACACACAATATAGCAATGAGCACAGCTTGCTCTCCCCGGATTAAGACTTCAGTACCAACAGTAGATCCAAATACATAAGACAAGATAAGCTTTTGTTTTATCTTAATGTACTTGTATCACCCTTTAAAACAAACTCCTTCTTGTTATGATACTCTTCTTGGGTGGAACAGAGTGGTGCTAAACCTTGTTTAACGGGGGGCTAAAAAGCCTTTGTAACATATAGGCCAGCGCCACACATCGGCCTCTGTACTACAAATTCTTTCTCACTGGTTATCAGATATCTGTGTCGTCCCCCGCTCGAATGGGAATGAAAGGGGGGTTTCAGAGAGAATTCCTCGATGTAACTCTAGCACATGGTAAGTAAGGCAGCATGCCATGCTAGGATGTAAAAACCTGGGGACATTTTAGGGGGAATTAAGTCTTCTAGGGCAGGTACAGGTTGAAAGAGAGAGTGCACAATTACCGAGGTCTGCTGGCTCTATAATGTCCACGGGAAAAGATACAAGGATTTCCACTTAAAGGCTGATCTAAACTTTAGAGCAAATACAAATATCACCTTGTGAGGACTTGTTTGGTTGAAGCACTCTAGCCAGCAGTTCCTAGCTAGCCAGTTGGCCAGTAACTGCAGTACCCGTCAGTACCACTTGGATCAACTGAAGCATGTAGTGTTTGTGTGTTCTCATGTGCCAGTGGCGTATCTACAATAAGGCATGGCCAGGCGGCCGCCTGAACAAAATCCATTTGAACACGCGACTGAGAAAATAGAGAGGACAAACACCAGACCTGAGAACTAATAGTGGGCAGCGGATTGGCTCGCTGTGTGTGAAAGGAGCTGCGAGAAGATCCAGCGCAGATAAAAGCGCTTGCCGGCACCCTCCCGAGCGTTTCTGAATATCTAGCAGGTTTGATATTTGGCTCTCTCGCCGACTGGACATCATACAGTATGAAATGTGTTGCAACCGCGCCCGAGACGGCCTGCATTACAGCCAATGAGAGCAAAGGACAGCTGTGCTCACTGCTCAGACATTGGCGTTGCGCGTAGAGCGCGACCCCCAATCACCCATTGGAATGCAAAGACACAAAGACACAAAGACACAACACATCTTGCCTGCCCAAAATGTAATTCCTGGAAACGCTACTGTCGTGTGTGTGCGTGCATAAGCACGTGTCTGTGTTGTTTTACAATAAGCATGCTGATTCGGAAAGTTTCTTGTCACGTAATCTAAACCTGCAGTTGCTATAGTATGGCAGTAGAGCTTCACTTTTATAATGTTGTATACAGCCAATGAGTGCATCATTAGCCATGCCTCTTGTTGAAGCATGATTGATTGATTGACCATTTTTTATTAGACAATAAAATGAAAACCGTACAGGGTCTACTCTGTACATTTGCACATTTGGGTCTATACATACACAGACATACATACGTGTACATAATGTACAGACATACAGGGTCTGTATACATTAGCACATTTGGTCCAAAAGGACATCACCGAAGAAAGACCTTGCGGTCTTGTTTCAATTCGGATCATTAAGGCATCATTAAGGTACTGCATACATTTATATCTTAGTTTTGCATTGGTGTTGCGCACCAAAAATAGCATGAGCTACGATAGCAGATCTGAAGTGATAATGTGGCAGATCTTTTGCTCTTTTTTGCACGCTCTCCATTTCTTTTTTTGATCTTTTTTTAAGTTGTACTGTACCACACAAGATGTAACAATAAAGCACAACCTTGAACTGTATAGCCTGAACCTTGTAGAATAATGGTGCACAAGCAGTGGTGTCATCATGGTCGTAGAACGTAGCACCACGCCGTGGTAGCAAACAAATTGTGACGTGCACGCGCAGGTACGGAACAGAACGGTGCACGCTTATGCACGTGTGTGTGTGTGTGTGTGTGGGTCTAAAATTCTCATACCCTATAAACAATATAGGCTTAACAGCAGTTCTGTGCGCATGCTATGCACACATGTAGGCTATGCACACGCACACACGAGTGCACGTGCGTGCGACCGTGGTACCGAAAACAAAATCACCATTACACCACTGTGCGCAACACCAATGGGCGCCTATAAGTATGAATCGTCTCCCTGCTCACTCGCCCCAAAATGACTCAATAGGAGAGCAATGATAAAAGCCACGAATCTATTATTAATTACGTACATGCAAATGTACGTGTTTTGTGTTCAAAAGCACTGACCTTGGCACACAGGCCTGTGAGCGACTGTTGTAAAAGGTGCCCCGTGGACAAACACATCCCTCCTCACACTCGTCCCCGCAGTGCTGCGGGATGGACAGCGCAGAGCAACGGCGCTGGCATGAAGACACACATGTGCCATACTCCATGGTCTGTGGACACGCGACGGCTACAGGGGGTTATAGCACACCATTAGCACAGGACAATCTGAACATAAAGTCTGTCTTCATACATACAAAACAATGACAGTCAGTTCATTCCATGTGTGGCAAACAAAAACATAATTGTGACCAGATTTGACTGAGAGACTGCCATCGCACAAATTCCAGCTTTTCACCAGAGGAGAAAAACATTTATTTAGTTTTTTACCCCAAAATGAGTTAATAGCACAGGGAGAATCGTCACATACTAGAGCATGTCTGAAATAAGTGTCAGAGGTGAAATCGACATGTAAATATGAAACAAATGCTTAAACATGTAGCTAGGTGTAATGTTAGAGACCACAGAAGTGAACCTTTCAAGCCTGTCTTCTCAACTCGCTGTTTTCTGCAAGACATACCTCTATAAGCCATATCTCCAAAACTGGTGGGTCAAACTGAACAACCAATATGTCAATTTGAAGCTATGATTCCCTGCTTTCATATGGCATAAAAAATTCAAAAACATTCAATGGCAGTCCCTCAGTCAAATTTAGTCTATATGCTGCAGTGCCAACCACTACCACATGAACCAGAACATCACTTTGGAATGGGTTCAAAAGCGACATAATTAAGAAATATAGGTTAGAAGAATAGCTAATTGGGCAAAGTGCTGATCTTATTATATACAATAGTTATTGTTATTACCATAATTATTCATTCTTAATAATTATTATTAGTATACATTGTAATTATATATTTAGTTATATTGGCTTGATTGTTTTTATTTAAATTGTTTGTATTTACATTTTGTCATTATACTGTGAGTGTGTAAACAAAGGAAAAAAAATCAACCTGAATATAAGTTTTGATGTATTGAGACACAAAGAAGGGGTATAGGACTCGATACGTTTTTCAATAAACTTCTTCCTACTCCTTTTTCGAACATATACACATAAGTTAAGGATTATGAAAGATCATTATTATTGTTTACGCTTCTTTTCCGTTTTTTATATTTACTTTGTCTTTTCTCGTTTATATTTGTTCGGAAATAAATAAATAAATGAAACAGCCACCCGCCTAAACTGCTGTAAGTAAGGACGTACAGTATCTAGCATGGGGGACATGGGGGACCTGTCCCCCGCTGTAAGCAAGGACGTACAGTATCTAGCATGGGGGACATGGGGGACCTGTCCCCCGCTGTAAGCAAGGACATACAGTATCTAGCATGGGGGACATGGGGGACCTGTCCCCCGCTGTAAGTAAGGACGTACAGTATCTAGCATGGGGGACATGGGGGACCTGTCCCCCGCTGTAAGCAAGGACATACAGTATCTAGCATGGGTGACCTGTCCCCCGCTGTAAGTAAGGACGTACAGTATCTAGCATGGGGGACATGGGGGACCTTTCCCCCGCTGTAAGCAAGGACATACAGTATCTAGCATGGGTGACCTGTCCCCCGCTGTAAGTAAGGACGTACAGTATCTAGCATGGGGGACATGGGGGACCTTTCCCCCGCTGTAAGCAAGGACATACAGTATCTAGCATGGGTGACCTGTCCCCCGCTGTAAGTAAGGACGTACAGTATCTAGCATGGGGGACATGGGGGACCTTTCCCCCGCTGTAAGCAAGGACATACAGTATCTAGCATGGGGGACCTGTCCCCCGCTGTAAGCAAGGACATACAGTATCTAGCATGGGGGACCTGTCCCCCGCTGTAAGCAAGGACGTACAGTATCTAGCATGGGGGACATGGGGGACCTGTCCCCCGCTGTAAGCAAGGACGTACAGTATCTAGCATGGGGGACATGGGGGACCTGTCCCCCGCTGTAAGCAAGGACGTACAGTATCTAGCATGGGGGACCTGTCCCCCGCTGTAAGTAAGGACGTACAGTATCTAGCATGGGGGACCTGTCCCCCGCTGTAAGCAAGGACGTACAGTATCTAGCATGGGGGACCTGTCCCCCGCTGTAAGTAAGGACGTACAGTATCTAGCATGGGGGACCTGTCCCCCGCTGTAAGTAAGGACGTACAGTATCTAGCATGGGGGACCTGTCCCCCGCTGTAAGTAAGGACGTACAGTATCTAGCATGGGTGACCTGTCCCCCGCTGTAAGTAAGGATGTACAGTATCTAGCATGGGGGACCTGTCCCCCGCTGTAAGCAAGGACGTACAGTATCTAGCATGGGGGACATGGGTGGGCAGAGAACACTCCAGAAGCGGCCCATTGAAATAGGGGGAAGAGGGGGTCTTGACATCAAGATGTGATTCACCATGTTAATGATTTATTTCAGACCTCCAGAATGGGGGGACTTTTTCATTATTTCCACAGCTCTCTAAGGTATATTAATGACATAGTAAAATGTTGAAAATGAGTGGAATGCCCCTTCATTCAGTATAGGATAATAAAGCCATGTCTCTGCCTCTGGTTTAAACGTATGGAATCATTACAAATATTGCATTTGAAGAGCCACACTTCAAATCAGGTATAGGCCTATAAGGTTGAATAAAGTATTATCTGTTTTTTGTATGAATATGTGTCAAAGAATTTGCAGCCGCACACTGCGTGCGTAGCATGTATCCTGTATGACTTCTCCTGATTGGATTAAATGGTATCCCAACCTGAAAATGTAGTTTATTTTTATTAAACAGCTGGAGAGACAGGACGGCCCCTGTTACTGAACACAAACTCTATACTATAGCAATGATTACTTTCAGAATATAAAACTATTTAACACTTAATTCAACACTTTTAACACAACAAAAACAGATTTTTGCTGGGGGCTGCCTGGAACCCCATCAAGCATCCCCCTCTTTGGACACTCCAAATATCCAAGGGAATGAAAGATCACATAGCATTCACACAATGCAAGTCAAAGGACATAAGACCTAACTGCCATATAAAAAGGCATTACCAGCACAGAGATATACTGGTTGTTAATTTATAATGTACCATGTACTTCATGATTGATCACTAGGCTACAAATAAAATGATTGATAATTTATTTACACGTGAGAGACTAATAAACATCCGAGGGGACAATGTGCCCTCTCGGTTTGACAACTCACCACAGTCGGCGACGTGAGATCGGAACTCGATGACCACGGAGAACTTCCGGCATTGGCGAGCGTAGTGCGCGAGCGCCGAGCAGAGGCAGGGCGTTCCGCACTTACACGTGTCCGCCCGACACTGATGGTAAAAGGGGGCGGGGCTAATGTACTCGTGGCAGGCAGAAAACACTTCCTGGTTCAAGATGTCACACATCTCCGAGGCGTAGGATGCTGAGCGAGAAGTTAAAACAAATTTTGTCTTTTAGCATGATACTGTGCGTGCGTGCGTGCGTGCGTGCGTGCGTGCGTGCGTGCGCAGGGACGTGCAGAGAGTGTTAGAGAGGCTGGGGCTGAAATCCCGTAAGAGGGCACTTTTGGACAAAATTAGCGATAATTGTAGATCAGCTATTTTCGAGGCGCAACCAAGCACTCTTTAGCTAGTGGAGATGCAGGTGTAACGGCATGGATTTCTAAACAAACTTGTTCAACACAAAATGCTGCGTTCAAGTTCAGGAGACTTTGGGGAAAAAAAGCATTTCTCCTGAATGCTGCCTTCGGGCATGGCGTATGGAAAGGAGTGGCATTTGCATTTCTTTCACCATTTAGTAAATGCTGCATTCAGAGAGTCTGGACAGGGCAGTTGTTTTACAGACGGGTATATAATGGCAGAGGCTGAAGCCCCCTTTGATGTCTATGTGTGCAGGTGCGTGTGCATGTGCGTGCCTGTCCGATTGTACATACCAGCTTGTTGGTGAGTATCACAGGGGTCGGGTTGAACCGGGACGTGGCTCTGCGAGCACGCCGATGGAACTCTCCAGGCACTCCCAAAGAGCTGCGGAGTGCTCTCTATCATACCTGAAGGAGAGCTGAGACAGACAGACAGACAGACAGACAGACAGACAGACAGACAGACAGACAGACAGACAGACAGACAGACAGACAGACAGACAGACAGACAGACAGACAGACAGACAGACAGACAGACAGACAGACAGACAGACAGACAGACAGACAGAGAGCTCCATTACAACACAGTTCAAAACCATTATCTCTATTCACACAGAATAACAACAAGAAATTAAAATGTGAATGTGATGTGAATCAGAGATTGTTAGATAGACAAATAGACAGATAGACAGATAGATAGATAGGGGTACCAGGGCGAGCGGAGAGTGGGGGGTATCACAGCACACAGGCCTGTGATGCACCTGGTCTCAAAGTGAGGGGGTCGAGCAGGTAGGGTCCTATTGCTTTCTATCTGTGATGTAATCTGATATCCTGTCACCAGACCAGGGGGAGAATGAGATGATGTTTTTTAGCAGAATGGTGCAGGTGTGCTGAGCTCATGACATGACAGGGGCTAGTAGAGGTGGATTGATAAACCATCTCCAATAAGCACCACAGGATCTTTCCTACTTTAACTTCTTGGTTGGTTTGCTTTTATTATTGATCTCCAGATTTGTCTTTTCTTTTGCTAATTCTACAATTCTTTCTTTATTTCTTACTTTCTTTCTTACATCAATCTCCAATCTTATTTTGTCTCTATAGTAAGGGCCGATTCATACTGCTCTTTTAGAGGTTCTGGAAAAGTCCTAGGGCCGAATGTATTTAGGCTCTATAAAAGGTCCTATGGCTTAATGTATTTAGGCTCTATAAAAGGTCCTATAGGGCCCAATGTAGTTAGGCTCTATAAAAGGTCCTATAGGGCCCAATGTAGTTAGGCTCTATAAAAGGTCCTATGGCTTAATGTATTTAGGCTCTATAAAAGGTCCTACAGGGCCCAATGTAGTTAGGCTCTATAAAAGGTCCTATAGGGCCCAATGTAGTTAGGCTCTATAAAAGGTCCTACAGGGCCGAATGTATTTAGGCTCTATAAAAGGTCATATAGGGCCCAATGTAGTTGGGCTCTATAAAAGGTCCTAGGGTTGAATGTATTTAGGCTCTATAAAAGGTCATATGGCTTAATGTATTTAGGCTCTATAAAAGGTCCTATGGCTTAATGTATTTAGGCTCTATAAAAGGTCCTATGGCTTAATGTATTTAGGCTCTATAAAAGGTCCTAGGGTTGAATGTATTTAGGCTCTATAAAAGGTCATATGGCTTAATGTATTTAGGCTCTATAAAAGGTCCTATGGCTTAATGTATTTAGGCTCTATAAAAGGTCCTAGGGTTGAATGTAGTTGGGCTCTATAAAAGGTCCTATAGGGCCCAATGTATTTAGGCTCTATAAAAGGTCCTATGGCTTAATGTATTTAGGCTCTATAAAAGGTCCTATAGGGCCCAATGTAGTTGGGCTCTATAAAAGGTCCTATGGCTTAATGTATTTAGGCTCTATAAAAGGTCATATGGCTTAATGTAGTTAGGCTCTATAAAAGGTCCTATGGCTTAATGTATTTAGGCTCTATAAAAGGTCCTAGGGTTGAATGTAGTTAGGCTCTATAAAAGGTCCTATGGCTTAATGTATTTAGGCTCTATAAAAGGTCCTATGGCTTAATGTATTCAGGCTCTATAAAAGGTCCTATAGGGCCCAATGTAGTTGGGCTCTATAAAAGGTCCTAGGGCCGAATGTATTCAGGCTCTATAAAAGGTCCTAGGGCTGAATAAAAGTCAAATCATACTACCTCACGGCACCAAACTCGCTTGTAAATACTGGAGGTCCTTGACATAAATATGTTTAAGTGGCTGAGAAATGAGCCTCGCACAGCAGGCAAATATCTGACTAGCCCTCGCTGGCGCGGTGCATGGTCCTCCTCCAGTTGTGTTTGATTGATTGATTGATTGATTGATTGATTAATTGATATATGTATTAACAGTTTGCAGAATTACAGTACATTTCAAGCACAACTCAATACAAAAACTGTGAGTGGACGACCCAATAAAGCATTACACTTGTTTACAATGTTTATTATTATTGTGGGTTTCAGTTTTATCATGCAGTGTGAGTCCGCGATATCCGATCTACAAGCTCACAACGCATCGCGCTGCGAGTAGAGCGCTGCTGAATGCAGCAGTTATACAACTAAAATGAAGTACTTTTTAGTGTGATGTGTGTGTGTTCTTGAATTCTTGTTCTTAAATGTGGGTTTATCTGCTGCGTCCCGGGCACCAATAAAGCGGCGCGCATGCTAGAAATAATAACATAAATAAAAAGGTGTCGGGCTTCGAGCCGGGCCAGGCTTTGTGTGTGTGTGTGTGTGTGTGTGTTAAAAGTGAGATGGGAGATATAAAGACCTATAATATGTTACCTCAATGAAGGAATATAGTAATAGACAAATGGCTAACAACTCTTAAATAAATCTAGGCTACTAAAGACTAATAAAGAGATTTATAGTTTCATTCTTCATTCTCTCAACAAGGAAGCCAATAAAGCTCTCCTTTGAATTGATATTTCATGTCCGTGAAATAGTCCATTAAGGACTTGACCAGTGATAATCTCTCTCTCTCTCTCTCTCTCTCTCTCTCTCTCTCTCTCTCTCTCTCTCTCTCGACCCGGCGAGGTCGCATGCACGCATCCACCTAAGTGACAGCAGACTGCTGGGCGAGCGCTGGCGCTTTGGCATGGGGGTCAGATCAACATGGGGTGCATACTTAGTTTAGACTAGTCATTGGTTAGACATGGGTTAAGGTTAGGTGTGCTGCCGGGTGCAGTACTTAGTTTAGACAGTTTTTGGTTTAGACTAGTCATTGGTTAGACCAGTCATTAGTCCTACAGTCTAAGGGTGGCAGCGGGGGCATTGTCTTGAGGTGACGTTCCCACTCCCCAAAACTCAAATGACGTTGCTTAATATTTATTTATTTTGAGCATGCAGGTTCCTCCAAATCCTGAAATGTAACATTATCTCCCAAGAAACACTAATTAGTCATCATACAGAACTAAATTCTAATTTTGATTTAGTTTTCCCCCTTTTTTATTTTGTTTTTGTTCATTAATATTTCATTAGATTTGTATTTATTTATTTATATATCAAAATAATGTCAAAAAATATGACAAAATACAATTTTCCACTGTTTTCGAAATACTACAGTATATTATATACTATATATAGTATTTCCGATACTGAGAAAATTCGTTCCACTTGTTCATTTTGTGAATTTGTGTTTCTAAAAGAGATTTCATGATGCTTTGAATCATTTACTAAAGAATCATAATCGAATTGACCTTCAATTCATCTGCACTGTTTTTTTTTTAAGATATTTTTTTTTGCGGCTTACGCCTTTTATTGATTTTTGAAGGGACAGACAGTAGGCTGACAGGAAACGGGAGAGAGATGGGGGGATGACATGCAGTAAAGGCCGTGTCGGGTCCGGGAGTCGAACCCGCGGCACACTGCGACTGGATTACCAGTCCGGTGCCCAGACCGTTACGCAACGGCCTGGGCCCATCTGCACTGTTCACCCACCACTTAAGTGTCTTGTAGCTAATAGAGGGTATACCCGCATGCATAAAGTGAGTTTAACGTCGTTTAACATTATTTAACACAATCAGATAGGACTTTTCTGTTTGGATGTATGGGCTGTCAAGGCCAGAAAGTAGGGGGTTTTTTGCCACTCAATAGGCGTTCCCGCATAACTTCCGGGTATGATGATGATGTCACGTAACCTGACGCTGCCAGATCCAAGAAGCTTGCTACACAAATTTGTTTCACAGCTTATTGGGATCTGGGATCGCGGAAGCAAATTCGATGACGGGGCTGTTCCTTTTTTTCAAGATACTTGGTAGATGATTGGATGGGACCGTCTGTCTATCACCGTGTGGGCGTGCAAACACAACCAATCATATTGACGTGTCTATATAGCTTCACATCCGGTTTCGCCCATGTCCCGCCCTTAGCTCACGCTGATTGGTCCAGTATGGAACGGATTTTTGTCAGCTCAACTGTCTGAGAGATCCCAGATGAATGCTGTGTTGGGATACATGGTTACCCAATACCGCCCTCATCTGGCAGCGTCAGGTTAGATGTCACGCGCATACCCTCTATAAAATCTCAATGAACATCATTCATTCTGAAATGTTCAACTGAAAGAAACTGGAGAACACCGTAATATAACAACATTAAAGGTATATTCAGTGATTTCACTTAATTCAAATATCACTTATTTTTTTGTTTTGTTGTGATAATCCTCCCTACTATAGAGTGTGCTGGCCATATAAGGAGTTCCTCCCTGTCCCCAGTTAACCCCTGGGGTCAAAAAACCTTAGGTTTCGTTTTTGACTCTCTATCCTGATTGGACGAAAGGCTGGGTCCCACAGCCAAAAACGAAACCTAAGGTTTTTTGAGTGAAATCACTGAATATACCATTAAGTACTAAATCAAATTTCCATGTAGCTGTTCTGAAGAATTTCATCTGGTGTAAATAATCAACAAATAGGGGGGGGGGGGGGGTGTTTTAATCAATAATTTTCTACTGCGTGATTGCAATTCCACCTCCCCATCCCCCACTTCAAAAGCATGATGCAGCTCCACGGCTGGCACTTTAGCGGACAACTTTGATGTATATCCACTTACGGCTGTGAGCAAACATCCGCCCTTTATGGCAGCCATTACTGGGCGCTACAGTGGCTCTCCTATTCGGCTAACAGTAAATTCCTTGTGGAGGTGGCACGTCCAGTCCACGTCCATCTCAGTTGGGCGCTCAGCTGTCCCCTCTAAAAGAGGTGATTAGGGAGGGCAGCTGTTTGATGCTGAGCCGCCTGGCCAGTGTGCATTACAGAGAGAGAGGCAGAGAGCACTTCTCTACAACCTCCCTCTCTGGCTCTGAAACAAGAGTATCCTCTCTCTCTTTCTGCCCGCATGAAACTCTGTCATTTACTCGTCCCCCGCCCTTGTCTCTCTTGTTCACTCTGTCTGTCTCTCTCTCTCTCTCTCTCTCTCCATCTCTCTTATTTCATTTAATTTACTCGTTCCCTTTATCGTTAACGTCATTCCCTATTTGTCCTCTCTCACTCCGTCACCGTCTGTCAGCCCAGAGAGAGAGACGTTGGTAAAACCAGTGCGGATAAAGGGAGTAGAGGTCAGGGGTCATCCCTGGTACACTTACAGGAAGTCGTCCTGGATGTTGCCGTTGAAGGTGCCACAGAGACCCACCGTGTTGTCCTTCCACTGGCCGTCCACCTGCAGGTACAGGCGGTACTGTGTCCAGCTGTACTGCAGCGCCAGGCCCAGAGACGTCTGGACATGGAGGAACATGGACGACAGCTCCTGGATGTGGAACACCTCTGGAGGGGAGGAGAGGAGAGGAGAGGAGAGGAGAGGAGAGGAGAGGAGAGGAGAGGAGAGGAGAGGAGAGGAGAGGAGAGGAGAGGAGAGGAGAGGAGAGGAGAGGAGAGGAGAGGAGAGGAGAGGAGAGATGAGAGAGGAGAGTTTTTCCTTTTCGCTCTTTTACACAGCGACCATCTCCAGATAAAACGTCAAAGTCCCGTTGCGTTCTCATTTATTGACCCTTTACACGAGAACGCACACTTTATGAAAACGCTATAATGTCGCTAGGTGGCGGTAACGGGCTGCCAAATAGACCAGTCACCCACATTACGTACAAGAAGAAGAGCCAGCTCCCCCTTCACGCAACCCTATCAGGGTTTTGCTTCCCGAACACAACGTGGTTGTGGCCGTCGCTCGTTGCTTTCTTTCTACTAACGCATCGAGGTGACAGATAGGCTGACAGACAGCCCAGAGCATGCAGGCAGAGCGTGCCACGGGATGGTTATATATTTTATAATACATTAGGCTACATAAACGCTACTGCTGCTGCCTATCGCAAGGCATTTTATTTACATCATGGTTTTACATTCACCATCGCTGATGAGCAGTTCTTTGTAGGCGAGGAGGGAGGCTTGTTCAGGAACTCCATTATATCATATCATTATATTATATCATAGGCAGCTACACTTATATCAGTGAAGCATGGCATACAACATCCTGGCTGGATCACTGTATATCGACAGCCGACGCTCATGACAGTATAGAGAAGGTTGAGATCTTGTATGATCTGGCCACAGCAGATCACATGCCTTTCTCTATGACTATAAATATTAAGGGTCTACCTGAGTTGGCCATCAATGATAGTCCAGAACAAGCAGTCAAACTGGACTGGGCAAAACTCACTGAGGAGGACCTACACCAGTACAAATCACTGACTGATGGTTACTTAAATAATATTACTATACCTGTTGAAGCTACTACATGTGGAAACATTAACTGTAAGGATGTAAGCCATTGTAGAGCCCTGTGTAATATGTATGACTCTATCGTCAAGTGTTTAATTAATGGAAGCAATCCTTTTAAAAGAAAAAAGAGTAAACATCATAACATGAGACCCGGATGGAATGTCCATGTCCATGATCTACATGTAGAGGCTAAAAGAGCTCTTAAATGCTGGGTCTTAGCTGGTAAACCTAGGCATGGCCCTGAGTGTGACCACAAGAAGCAAGCTAATGCTAGATTTAAATATGCTATACGCTATATTAAAAGAAATGAACAGGCCATGAGGGCAAATGCTATGGCTGAAAAGCTACAGAAAAATAATGTGTATGAGTTCTGGAAGGAAGTTAAGGTGGTAAATAACAGTAAGATGCCAATGCCTTCTAGCATTGATGGTACTACAGGGTCAGAAAATATTGCTGAGCTGTGGAGAAGACATTATGAACGTATCTTTAATTGTATCAAGAGCAATGTTTTTAATATTGGTGAGGTTACACACACTGATGGGGTGACTGTCACATATGACGAGGTGAACTATGCTATAGAAAAATTAGTTCTTAATAAAGCATGTGGCAATGATCAGATCTCAGCAGAACATCTGAAGCATGCTGGTCATCGAGTATCAGTACTACTTGCAATATGTTTTTCAGGGTTGTTGTTGCATGGCATACTGCCTGATTCTATGTTATCTGTCCTGTTGGTGCCAGTAGTCAAAAATAAAACTGGAAAGTTAACATCCATAGACAATTATAGGCCAATCGCACTGGCGAGCATAATGTCTAAGGTGCTAGAAGTCATCCTCCTGGACAGGCTCAAGGAATACATAGCATCCACCGACAATCAATTCGGTTTTAAGAAAAATCATGGCACTGATCTATGTATTTATGCACTTAAGGAAATTGTAAGTCAGTATAGTAGATGCAACAGTACAGTATTTATGTGTTTCCTGGATGCGTCGCAAGCCTTTGACCGTATCCATCATGGTAAACTTTTTCTAAAGCTACAAGAGCGAGGTGTCCCCTTATATCTGATAAGGATCCTGCAGTTTTGGTACTCACACCAAACCATGCAGGCTAGGTGGGGAACTAGTATATCCACACCCTTCCTAGTGTCCAATGGCGTGCGCCAGGGGGGAATTTTATCGCCTATATTATTTAATTTGTATTTGGATGACTTATCGAAACAGTTAAAAGAGTGTAAAACTGGCTGCATGGTGGGGGATCACCTTATTAATCACATGATTTATGCAGATGATTTGGTTGTACTCTCACCTTACAGTGCTGGCTTACAGCAGCTACTTAGGGTCTGTTCAAAATATGGCTTTTTGTACGATATCAAGTTCAACTCTAAAAAGAGTGTTGTTATGATCAGTAGATCAAAGGGCGACCAAAAGCTCACCTTTCCCTCCTTCTATCTGGCAGGTGAAGTCTTAGAGGTGGTAACAAAGTTTAAATACTTGGGGCACATAATCAGAGAAGATCTATGTGATGATGATGATGTGCAGCGCCAGTGCTGTAAACTTTATGGTCAAGCCAACATGCTGGCACGAAAGTTTCATATGTGTACAGACAATGTCAAAATAGCACTTTTTAAAACCTACTGTACTCCACTCTATACAGCTCACTTGTGGTGCCGATACAGCAAAGTGAAAATGAAAAAACTTCAGGTGGCATATAATGATGCTTTTCGTATATTCCTGAGACTCCCAAGATGGACCAGTGCAAGTGAAATGTTTGTGACCAGTAATGTACCTACCTTTCATGCTGTACTAAGGAATTTTATGTTTAAATTCATGTGTAGACTGAGGGAATCAAAGAATGTATTAATTATGGCCTTAACAGGGATCTCACAGAGTGATACAGTCTTCTCCTCATGTTTCTGGAAACACTGGAGGCAATGTTTATATATTTTTAATTGACAAGGACTGCCTGGAGTTTAAATAGCCTGTTACATAGGCTATCTCTGTGTTGTTGTTTTTGTATTTACTGTTATGTTTTTACATGTTGTTTGTATATGGACCCATTGTGTCTGAAATAAAGTTTTCAATCAAAATATATGGCTCTGCATCAATGTAATAAATATGCGCTGTGAGCCAACGTGAGACATGATGTCATAAGTTTTGCGGATTCACCGTTTTGCCTGTTTACATGGAGAAGGGATAAAACGGCATTCTCAAAGATTTCCACTCTTGAAGGAGGTTTCACTTTGTTGCGTTTTTACCTCCTGAAAACACTGTTCTCGTCTAAAGGGACACCAGTAAACGATACTTTATTTTGCCATTTTCTATGAACACCATTCTCGTGTAAAGACCACCTCTGTTTCACGAGCATGGGGTTCCTCATGGCAGGTTTTGCCATTTGCAGTTGTCATTTAATGACAATCACCTGCTAATTGACTACAATGACCTATTTCTTTACTAATGATACAGATCTTAAAGGTCATTACACACTGGCGAATTGGTGACGCAATTTATTCGTGCGAATAATTCGCATTTTTTTAAAACCAATTGAAATCAATGCAAGCTTCCACATCAGTGGCGAATGTGCGAATGTGCGAAAATGCGACAGTTTTCGCTCTTTATTTGTTCGCTCTGGTGTCGAATTTTGCAGACATTCGCAGGCGAACTGCAGCACCTCTGACCACGCTCGCGTGTGCGTGCGTGCCGTGGACATGGCACTTGGGTGTGCAACAGAGCAGCCGTCGGTCCGGCTACGCAGGTCGGGATAGCGCAGCAGCACACACTGTTGCACACCTCCCCTCCTACAACTCTGTTGGGTGTGTGTGCGCTCGCGTGTGCGTGCCGTGGACATGGCACATGGATGTGCAGCCGACCGGCCGTCGATCCCAAATGACTCTGGACACCACATCACGGTAGTGAAGAAGACAAGAAGTGGTGGAAAGGATAGTAGGATATAGGCTACCAATACAAACAAAAGAGGTATTAGCGCACGCTGCACACCAATAGTGAAGATCGACGTGCATGCTGAGTGCTGACCACGGGACGGGAGACAAACTTGTAAAGGAAGGATCGGTTGCACAGCTCGTAGTCACGAATCACGATACAAAACACTTTTATTAAAGACCAACGTTTCGGCACCTTGCCTTCTCTTCAGGGTATGAAAGAAAGGATACCAATAATGACATAACGCAGGAGAACAAGAGGAGTGGAGTGGAGTGGAGGAGGAGAGGAGAGGAGGAGGAGAGGAGAGGAGATTGGAGTGGAGGGCTGGCGAATATAATCGCACAATACGCGTCGCATTTATATGTGTACAGACGCGACTAAATTCGCCGGGCAAATATTTCGCATTTTTTGGATCGCTTATTCGCATCGCGTCGCTAATTCGCCAGTGTGTAATGACCTTTAGACATTCAAAACTAGTGTCATATAACAAGGTTTGTAGAATAATTTTCTTAATCATGCCAGATCCTTTGGGGGCAACAAGATTCACAGGGTTGTTATGACATACTTCCACACAAACATACAAAGGGCCAGTTACTTGAGCATGAGAACAGCACAGTGCGAGCAAAGGGGCTATGCTCCGTGGGACATCCTTGTGTGCAAAACAATGTCACCGATAACAGTGTCCTGAACAAAGTCCAGCATATTATGCGAACATAACCCATTCAATCCAAGGGTTAGGTTCACAGACTATGCTGGATGTTGTTCAGAAACATGTGTTACATTGTGTTGCACATAACAATATCCCTTGGAGCATATTAGCCCCTTTGCCGGTCAGGGCGAGCCCTTTGCAGCACCAAAACAACACGTGGACAATGAAGAGAGCGTGACGGTGGATATAGAGCGTTACCGTCAGAGTAGGGCAGTGAGATGCGGTATTGTCCAGACATGAAGACCTCCCCCAGGTGGCTCAGTGTGATCTCTGTCCTTGGGTCCTCATCAATGACCAGGGAAACTGATTGGATGCAAGCCCCGTCTAGGTTCTGCAATCGAAAAAGAGACGGTTTGACCACAAAGTGACTGCTGTTTGTCCTGAGGGGGGCGACGAATGCAGAGGTTGAAATTATACTGGGGGAGGGACGGGGGGACCTTCTTCAAAGTGTTTACCCTGAATTCCTCACAGGATCGTTCTCAAATACCTCTACTTTAAAGTCTATGTTTGACGGGATGGTAGGTTAGTCTGTCAGTGGGTGAAATGGGCAAAGTATGGGGCATGACGATGGGGTGTCTCAACGCAGAGCCCGGGTCTCTGAAGTTAGAGCCAATTAGTGTGTTGGGGAAGTGAGCGGAGTGACAGTAAGCGATCTGGCCACAATGAATCGTCTCTTTCATGAGCGCCACAGCACAGCGGCCAAGACTTCGAGTCCATCTACCACTCCTGCACCCACACACTCCGCCATGCTACCCCTACCCTTCCCATCGCTAACTTCCTAAAGTGATTCCTCAACACAGACACCATCCACCCCCCCTGGCGACACCCCCTCCCCGCCATCCTCTCTTCACCTCTACAACTACAAAGCCATTTCGAGCCTGTGTCTCTCAGGAGCAAGATAAGGTAGTCTTGTCGGTTTTGGCTGTTCAGATATGGCACAGCTAGGGGCCCATCTGCTCTGATGCGTGTGACATCGTATACAGGGGGGGGGGGGGGGGGGGGGGGGGGGCTGCCCATGCATTGAGTTGGCTTGTCAGCAGCTCAAAGGCTGCTAGGAAACTGGAGGCTCAGAGGAAAACCAACGCTGTGTTTTCACGGCTTTTCATGTTGTATCCGTCTATCAGAGTTTGACGGGGCAATTTCCAGGAGGATTCCATCATCACTCATCTCAAGAATCAAGAGGGTTTATTTGTCATCACTCATACTAGGTACAAGCAGCAAAATGCTTGTGTGAGAAGTTACAAATAAACCCTTTTGATTCTTGATTCACTTCCCACATGCAGTGCACTGAGATACAAATAAACCCTTTTGATTCTTGATTCACTTCCCACATGCAGTGCACTGAGATGGTTAGGGATCTTTCAACTGGAATCCCTATTTTGGGCATGTCATTATAGGTGAAAACTTCAAAACGTTACTTGTCAGTTAGGGTTATTATAATAAATAACTGAAAATCATCTGACAATGTAGTGACGTATACTAGATATATCTGTGGTACAAAGAGTGGTACAAAGCTGCTGTAATACAAAGAATGGTACTTTGTACTACTCTTTGTATCACAGCAGCTGTATCACTGCTATCATTGGACTCATTGGACTACTTCTCTGGGTACAAAGTTTGACTTCATTCTTCCAAATACATTTAACGAAAACATTTGACATTCTCTTAAATGAACATGTTTCACAGTAGAATAAGAGTACCTACTTCTTTGAAGTGACTCTAATGAATGAAAATGTTTTACTGAAGTAGAGCAGTCGTCGTCTTGTTGATTTGGCATAACTAAGCTTCTAAATAGTGCTTTTACACAGTAAGGACTCTCAAGTGTCAATTTAACTGAATAACATTCAGACTCACGGGGCCACATGGGGCATTCTGGATGGTGACCGTGAACCTCCCTGAGTTGCGACTCTTGGCCAGGACATATTGACAGGTTGCTGGGAAGGAGTAACTCCGACCGTCAAACGAATGGAAATGCATATCTCCGGTCACAGAACACTCTCCTGTGGAAAGAACAAACAATGCAAATGTGATCAAAGGTCAACCAGTAAACCAGTGATTCTCAAACTTTTTTTTTTAAGACCTTCAATTTGATATGTATTAGGCCACGGAACCCCAATTGATAGTAACCACCGTGTTACCCCTGGTTCCCCAAGCTTCACTGTAAAATCCCCTGAGTTAATTAAAACCAGAGTGTACAAATGTACACAGAGTTACAGACCTGTAAGGGTACATTAGTTCCTACTAGTAATCAATAATTTTGCCAGGGACCCCCTAGAAGCCCCTAAAGGACCCCACATTGAGAACCAGTGATGTAAATGCTGCAGGAATGGAACAGATTTAGTAAGTTGTTGTTTAACATTGATCATGTCTACTCTGCACACACTGGACTCTAGGAATACCAAACGACTCGCCCCTTTACCAACTCACCCCGCGAAGTGTTTTAATGTAGTTAACAGTTAGTTTAGTATTTCCCTCCCTCTCTGAAATCTGAAATTATCTTGATTTATTTGATTGAATAGTAGTCGATCTATATAAATTAAGAAACATGACACAGAGACGGTGACTGCTTACCGTAATTTCCGGACTATAAGCCGCGGCTTTTTACCCATGATTTGAACCCTGCGGCTTATACAACGGTGCGGCTAATCTATGGATTTTTACAGCTAACGCAGAGCCATCTCAGGCTCTGAGCTAACGTAGCTGCGGCTTATAGTCCGGTGCGGCTTATAGTCCGGTGCGGCTTGTATATGGGATTTTCCCTAAATTTGGCTGGTGCGGCTTATATTCAGGTGCGGCTTATAGTCCGGAAATTACGGTAGTTAAGTTAATTTAGGACCTTCTATGTAGCCCATGTTTTGTAATGGCATCATCATGCCATATGCCCGTGGATATACAGAGTGAACTTAACAATGATAAATGAATATGATAATACCTTTTATATCACCAACATGAATTATGTTTGTTATTTACAGCTAGAGTAGTGGGGCGAGATGGAAAAGGGGCGACCGTACCTGTTACCGAGTCTAGCATTGGAGGAATTGGAGGACCATTCCCTTTTTTCCCTCTTAAAAATCATACAAGTCATACATTTTATCCTGCTTTCTCATTAATGGTTATTTGTCTAAAATAGCATCCTGCAATGTTCTATAGCACTAATGTGAATCATGTGTGTCCATGTACAGTGTCGATAGTGTTGCGTCAAATGTCAACACAGACAGAATTCCTTGAATAAACCTCATTCACAGTACAATTCTTGGTGTTCATTTAACTCAAGAGATTCACTGGATGGACACACGTGTCACGTGATCAGGCGTAGCCAATCGGACGAAGGAATTTGTGGCGTGATGCTAGGTGGTAATATTGGCGAGAAAAATATGCAAGCACATTGAAGGTGGTGAAAGAGAAGCTTACAGTGATGCCATTATAAATGTTTTCGTATTTTGATCTTTAGTACATATCTGTACTTGTATCTTTATATCAGTATCAGTTGTATCCTTCTCACTCTCTGCCTGCCCATCCATTTCTACACTCTCAGAGTTAAATTAACACAGTATGATTTTTACAGCGTATCTGGCAAAACAAATTATAATTCATTTAATCTTCTTTGTATCTGTTCTTCATTTAGATACAAAATTAAAGGACCACTTCACCACTTTTCAACCTTTCAATCTTCATATAATAGGTCCTCACTGATAATCATGAAAAAATGGCGCAATTTTTTTCTACTCGGTCTGTGTCTCATAGGAGGGCTGTGGGAAGTTCAGAAAACCGTCTTCCAGTCCAGTGACATCATCGATGGGGAATACAAGCTAATAGAAACTGCAGGCTTTCTAGTTCTGAAAAGTTGCAATGCGAAGCCATCGTTCTCAAAAATATATAAACATATAAAGAAATTTGTAAAAAAAATCTTGTTTAAAAAAAAATCTGCCTAATGATGATGTCACTGGACGGTTTCTAAAGTGCCCACAGCCCTCCCATGAGACATAGACTGAGTAGAAAGAAATCCTTTTCATGATTATTAGTGAGGACCTATTACAGTATATGAAGATAGGTTGAAAAGTGGTGAAGTGGTCCTTTAAGTTAGAAATGTGAGACGGCAAGAGTGTAAAACGGAGGCACAAGGAGAGAGTAGCATCTGGATTTGTTCCCAGTAGCAAATGGTAAATGGTGCATTTATATAGCGCCTTTATCCAAGGCGCTTTACAGAGATTGTGCATTACATTCACCCATTCACACACACATTCATACACCGATGGCAGCGGAAACCATGCAAGGCACCAACTAGCACATCGGGAGCAATTAGGGGTTCAGTGTCTTGCTCAAGGACACTTCGACAGTAACTCTGGGGGAGCCCAGGTTCGAACTGGCAACCTTGCGGTTACCATCCAGGCACTCTACCCCTGATCCACCGCCGCCCGTAACGTGGTCCTTTAAGTTAGAAATGTGAGACGGCAAGAGTGTAAAACGGAGGCACAAGGAGAGAGTAGCATCTGGATTTGTTCCCAGTAGCAACTGAGGGCGGCGTGGATCCAGAGGAAGTCTTAAACGCTCAGCCGTTGACACACACACTTACTGTATAAGTCATTAAGCCAATAACGGAATTTCTAGATTTGAATTGACATGGTCCTTGTGACTTGCACACTATACTTTCCAACAAAATGTTGGAATGAGGACTTTATTCACACAAACAAAAGCCATGTCATAATAAGTGTCATAATCATACATACAGTATTGATCAACCCTTCAAACATTTGTACACTCTCAGAGTTACAGACCATTTGCTTCCTAACTATCAATCATTTAGCTAGGGACCCCCTGAAACCCCTTCAAGGATCCCTAGGGGGTCTGTGGGGGCTCTGGTGACACTCACAGTCACCAGACGCTTCTTCTCAACTGAGAGTGAGGAGTTTCATAGAGATTAACGCTGCTGAAATTCTATCACCAGTTCTCAACACATAAATGTATATGATTATGATTATTATTATGACATGAATGATTGACAATGACATGTTAGTTGTCCAAATATATTGCCTCATTCCAAAATGTGTTGCAAAGGTCCAGAAAAGATGTGACTGCATGCAAGCATTTAGAAAATAATCTATTTAAGCAATAGAATGTTTGGCCATAGAACTCAAATGAAGTGAAGCAATGATAAAAGCACACTGTTGTGCAGCATTAAGCAATGACACACATATAAGCACTAATAATACTGACAAATTAGAATGATTTCAGAGGCCTCATTACACATTCAGGGTTAAATGAACTCCCATGAGTAAAGGACCTCACCCCACAATGTTTCATTGGTAAATATTACCATTAAGCATCCAGTGTCACATGCTGTGATTTGACGCCGGTGACACAGAACTTCAGTGTTCATTTATCCATTTGCACAGTAACTCTGAGAAAGTACAAATGAAACCAAATGAACCCTGCAAGTCAATTCGGTATACCATTCGTTCATTCTCAGAGTTAAATTAACACTGAGCATTTGAGTGTGTGTACACGCGAAAGCTCCACACAAGGCATTACTCTTAATGTCACACTGTTGATGGAAGAGAACGCACCTGGACAACTGTGTTCGGTGCAGTTCCAGACTCCCCCGGCGCATGTGCTGCAGGAAGAGAAAGCAGAGACGTCCACCAGGTGGTAAGGAATATGAAATCCTGCACTAATCACACATAGGACCTGGACCTCATGGAAGACCGGGATAAAAACCCAGCTCCACTGGTCTGAGATTAAAAAGAGCATGTTATGGACCCTGCACTGTTACTCTACCGCTATATTGTTAGCATAAACCTGCAGTTCCCAGTGCCAGCATACGCGTTCACTTTAGAAGACACAGTTTCCCCCCCCCCCCCACACACTCGCTACACACACTTGAGTATCATTGGAACAAGCACACACTGTTTACCTTTCGTCACTGGGAGCTGCCCAGTGCAGCCCCAGTCTTCTACAGTGGGGCCACTGGGAGCTGCCCAGTGCAGCCCCAGTCTTCTACAGTGGGGCCACTGGGAGCTGAGGGCTGAGGATCAAGTGACTTGCTAAAGGACAACTTGATAGTAGTTATTGAGGGATGGAAGAGTGTTTCTCATACACTAGGGCTCCATCTTGCGCCACCCTTATCCCTTATCCCTAAACCTATTTGCCATTTTTAACTATTTTGAAAATCATTTTAAAATAGTTCAACTAGCCGATCTTTAAAATAGTGAAGAATATGGCAAATAAGTTTAGGGATAAGGGTTAAGGGGTGGCGCAAGATATAGCCCTATGTCCATATTCAGGATTTTCAAAAACCCATATTTCTCACCTCTATGTCCTATTGATACTGACTGTATTATGGCTATAAACAAAGATTATTATTATTATATTCATTCATTCATTCAGTCAGTCATTCATTTATTTATTTTCTGGGAATAATGTTTTCTTCTGTATGTATTAGTAGTATTAAAGTAGTAAGTAAGTAATAGTATTATAAATTATCTGATAATGCCGCTCGATCACGGAAGCAGTGTAAACTTTAACCTTTTGTACACAAATGTAAGCTTGTTGTGCCATTTAATTAAATTTATTTTATTGTGTGATTAGATGCTAAATGTCTAATTGTAAATTAGATTATAGCCTCTGTTCAAGTTGTTCTCTCTCTCTCTCTCTCTCTCTCTCTCCTCTCTCTCTCTCTCTCTCTCTCTCTCTCTCTCTCTCTCTCTCTCTCTCTCTCTCTCTCTCTCTCTCTCTCTCTCTCTCTCTCTC